>NC_041388.1:605285293-605292040 GCF_002162155.2 Triticum dicoccoides
GCCATAGCCGCGCCGCCCCTCACCCACGCCGCCGCTTTGTGCATCGCCGCCGCCGCCCAATGCCACCGTTCGCCCCGCCTCGCCGGAGGTAGCCCCGCGCCTCTCTTTTTCTTCCCCGCGGTTCAGTTCTTTTAAAAGAAACCGTTCCAGTTTTCTTTCCGGTTTTTCTCTCCGATTTTTCGTTTCGTTTTTTTTTCTGAAACCCTAAATCGGTTTTCCGTTTTCTTTTTCGGTTTCTTTTTCTCCGAAAACCCTAGATCGGTTTTCGTTCTTCTTTCGGACCGTTCGTCTAAACGAACGTGATCACCGATTCTTTCCCGGTTAACGACGCCCGTTCGTTTAACCGTTCCTCTCTTTCTTTTCGTCGGATTTATTTTGCGATCGCGATCTCAGATCCGATCTTCATTCTAGTTTATCTTCTCGCCCGTTTATCAGAATCAGGTGATTCAAGCGCCTGGAGTTTCATCTCGAAACTGCCGTTCCGTCTAATCAACTTGAACAAGTTTTTGCTATGGTAAAATTTGACCTAGTTTCAACTTGCTAGAACCGAGTTGTTTTCTTCCGCCGTTTGTTTTTCGTTGTTTGTTCGATTCGTTCTTTCTTTGCAACCGGAGTTCTTAAGTTGAACTTTCTGGTTCGTCCTCTCGTTCGAGTTTTACTTGTGCATTAGATGTGTACTTATTGTGTGGTTACTATTGTTTGCTTACGATAGATTGACCGGAGTGTGACGAGTAGATCTATCAAGAGTTTTAAGTGCGAATCATCTTCATCTACATTGCAGGCAAGTTCACACTTTGATCATACCTTTTCTACAACCCATGTTTTATTGCATTAGATCAATCCTCACACATTGCATGATTAGGATCTAATTAAACTGTGGGATGGGAAGTAGATGAGGTAGTACCTATTACCTGTATTATTATGAAACCCTTGGGAGTTACTCTACGTTTGCTTATTATGCCATGCTATGCTAGTAGACGTGGATTGGGTGAGTGATATCCATGACAGATGTGAGTTGATAATTTTAATGGTTTATCTAAGGTGGCAACTTAAACACACATTTGGGTGGATTGAGGCACCTGATGTCTATCAGGACTTGCCTGTTTTTTTTGGACCGCCACCCAGGCTCAAAGGGATCATAAGATAATTCATGCTAGAAACTTCCGTGTGCAGCCACAAGCCATTATGGGCTCTGGCATAGTTGACTAAGACGTGCGAACTCTTACGGGGTGGACTAGCAGATGTAGGGGTTGTAGGTGGTACGGTCTACCCCACAAGTAAGGTGCTAGCGCTTCTGAAAGACTATGTCTCGGTCATCCGTCTTCTCAAACACCCTGTAGTGCGAGAAACCAAACGAAGGTGATCGAGTCTTGTGGGGAAAAGTGCGCAAACCTCTGCAGAGTGTACAAACTAATCATGATTAGCCGTGTCCCCGGTTATGGACAACTTGAGTATCTAGTACTTGAATATCATTGTGAATCTCAACATGTTACTTCTAATTAATGTCGTTGGGTTTTAATTACTTTTAATTGGGATTGAGAATGCTGTCAACCATTCTCAATGTTTCACAACCACCTTGATAGTTAAATAAACTTATTCCTTTGCAGTAGGGAAAAATTGGCTTTACGCAAAAACCTTATAACCATAGAGCTTTTCCACCAGCCAAATATGCATGTAGTGATAGCCATTGTTCATCTTTCTCTATGGTGTGAATTTGCCAGTACATTCAATGTACTGACCCGTTTCGGGCTGCAACGTCTCATGTTGCAGGATTATCTTACGACGAGTAAGTGATACGTTAGGGTTACGATTTCTACACTCAACTTTGCCGTTGGTGTTGATGGGAATCCACAACCTTGTTGCTTCCGCTATATGGATTGAGGTAATAGTATTTACGTTACTTTATACATGTGATTTACCTCTGTTATAAATCCTTCGAGTACTGTGTGTGTCAGCATACTGATCCAGGGATGACACATAAGCACAGAGACTTGATCCATTCGGGTCGGGTCGCTACAAGATGGTATCAGAGCACATGTTGGTTGTAGGACGTGACCCTAGAAACTGGCAAGCCCATAGCAAAGATTTTTCTCTACAACTTTCCTTTCAAAAGATCTTTTACCTCTCTTCTCTTCTGAGCTTATTCAAAAAATTCCCTTTAGTGAGACCATACCCCTTTCCCCTTTTTGACCACTCGAAGATTCCACTGATGAGACCACTCCAAGAAGTACAGGATATCAGACAAGTAAGACCATTCGGAATGAAGAGGATTTTACCATACATTATGATAATGGAAACTACAACGGTTGAAGACCGAAGACAAGTAGAATTTGAAGGCTCTGAAGAATTCCCAGATTTGTATGACCTAGGAAGGCTACCCTGATGGAACTTAACAGATTATGGAAGTTGTCAATACCCGAGATCAAGGTGTATCGGAGAAAGACTGAAACAAGGAGTATGAGAACTCGAAGTTTTGTCAAGGAAACCCCAATGTAGGAGATATCAACTATGGAAGATAGCTCATAGCAATGACAAGGGCAGAAACACGGTTATCCGTGATGTCATCACCCGCTAATGCTATTGTCACCGTGCTGAGTTAAGGATGCAAGTCTTCAGAATGGATTTGATGGAAGAAGGTTGATGGAGCACCTAGCATAAGATGAAGTTTTAGCCCTAGCCGGAATATCACCAGGGTCTGGAGTGTTACATCAAGAAGTTTAAGATGGATTGCAGGAAGCTATATTTTGACAAGGAAGCGTTTCGTGAAGAACTCAGGAACCAAAAGCTGAAAGTAGCCAAGATGGAGGAGCTACAACCTCGAGATACCGGAGATTTGTCAGGAACTGAAGGACAGTATGACCATGGCTCATGCCAAGGATGTTGAAACCAGAAGTTTGAAATGCAACTCTGGAATATTAAAGGATGTCACGAGAGATTTCACGTCAACAGAGATTGATCTGGCGAAAGAACTTGAGAAGGACAAACACGATCGGAAGAAGCCATTGGAGGCATGAACAAGACTTGAAGAGTTTGGCGATGATGACCTTAGCAGACCAAACCCCTGTTTATACCTACGTTAGATGTGACGTTTGTGAGCTGTCATTTGTTTGATGTTTTCCCGACAGCCACAACAAAAATCTGTCTTTTCAAAACTTTTGTTTGTATTGTGTGCATTCCTCTCTCTTGTTCTCTCTTATCTTACCCCCAAACCCACATGGACCTAATAGAGGATGAATGGAGATGATCTTGTATTTTTGGGACCAATGAGTTAATTGGAGACAGACCGATGGATTCAGAACATGGAGGATCATATGGAGAACAACCCTATAGTCGGAAAGGATATGGCCCAGCATGCTCTTCAATGCTTTGAAAGAGGTGCTGCTACTTGGTGGAGGATGTACCAAACCATCAATGGATGGCAAGGAGTAACCACTTGGAAAGAATTTAAGTTGACTTTGCTAAAGTCTCAGTTTGTGTCCCAGAAGTTGAAACCTTATGGAAAGGATATGAAGAAACATGGTGCATGCAAGATTTGTGGAGAAATCGGACACACCCATAAAGAACACAAGGATGAATGCCCTAATTGTGAAGGAAGTCACCCAGTTGAAGAATGCCCAATTAGGTAGATTACTTGTTTCTTGTGTGAAGGGACTACCCACTACCCTGCTCAGTGTCACATTTACCCCTTGGTACAAGAACCATCCAACAGAAGAAAGAAGCAATGAAAGGAGACCTTATGGAAATTTTAGAAGAAACTGTGATGAAAGAAGAGGTGGAGGACACACCCAAAGAAGAACCAATTAAACCCTACACCAAGTCTTGCTATTCATGTGGAGAAGAAGGACACCTCTCCCAGAATTGTATGAATGGGGATTTAGTAGAATTCTCGACAGAGGAAGTAGAGTATGACCCACTGGAAATAGAAGCCCTGATTGGAATGGAAAAGTCCAGAAAGAGAAGTAGATTGGATTCTAGGAAGGACCTAAGTCATATCACCTGTTATAGGTGCAAGGAGTCAGGGCACTACCTCCACACTTGCCCAAAAAGGAAGCCAAGAACCCAAGGAGGCTATATAATCACAAGAAAACCTCGAAACTTGTCAGATGTAATATGTTTTAGTAAAGCAGGGCACTTTGCCAGAGATTGTCCGAAGGAGAAGGAGACTTGTGAAAGTAGTTGAGTTTGTAACAGAAGAAATATAGTCGTAGTAGTGAGGACATTTTCCTTTGAGGTGTTGAGTTGAGGCATGTAATGGAAAAACAGGAGATTGTAATAATTTGAGAATCAATAAAGTTAGTAGTGTTGGTACTGATTTGGATTTTATGAGTTACTCTATGAGGAAAGATGTTGACCATTTTGAGGATAAGAGAAATATGATCTATGGAAGGTTTGTGCATTTTAAGGGTGGTAGTACCCTGTAATGGATTTCGGACAAAATGAATATGAGTTTTGTCTCAATATGTGTGATACCCCAAGAGTATGTGGGATGAAGTTGGAGACCGACAGTTGTTTGGACCAAAGGTGATCAAAGGAGTCAGAAGAGAATGTTAAGTTGATTCGAGATAGACTGAAGGTAGCTCAGTCCAGGCAGAAGAGTTATGTAGACTCAAAAACTCAAGGAGGTAGTTTATGAAATTGGAGATAGAGCATGTCTTCGTGTGACCCTCTGCGAGTAATTAAACAATTTGGAGTTAAGGGACAGTTAGCCCCGAGATTTGTAGGACCATACCGAGTTTTGGAGCGTATGAGAGAAGTGGCCTACAAGTTGGAGTTACCCGAAGGACTGTCAGGAGTTCAGGATGTGTTTCACGTTTCCCTGTTAAAGAAGTGCCATGCAGAGATGGCCAATATTCCCCTGTAAGGACGCTTGACCGCGGAAAGGATAATGATGTTCCGCGAAGTGGAATATGGACTTCATAAGTATAAGTTTTATCTCGGTATGAGGGATATCCCACGAGGATGAAGAGATAAATTACTATTGGATATAAAGGAGGTATGATGTTGGAGATATGGATCAAGGGAAATTCCATGACGAGTTTGAGTAATCACGTTTCAGTTTGGTGCCAATAGAAGGAAGGAAGACAGTACAATTGGATGGATTTAAGAATACTAGGAAGTTGCACGTTGGATTAGAGATCCGCTGCCTCGATGAAGAGTTCAAGGTTTGCAAGTGATGAGATGTGCCATAACCCGCAAGCCCCAGGACCTACCAAGAAGCTAGCACATGCTTGCTGAAGGAAGGACCCTGGAAGAGGAGATACCTTTGCCGATAGATGATCTTATAGGAGTAACGCAAAACCTGAGAGTTGTGAAGGAACGATAGATGGTTGTTTGGCTTGCAGAATCTATGGATTTATCTGAACTTGGTTCGTCGACAAAAGAAATTCTGCAATGCTTGTGAGGCTGACCGAGTGTTAGAATGTGAGATTCGCTAAACCATATACAGGGTAATGATTTGGGTGCGGGATGGATTGATCACCATACCAACTTACTCTTATTATTCGCCTTGCTATATGGGATGGTAAATCTGAGTGACTTGCCTATAGTAGAGAGACGGCGATATTAAACCTTGTTTAAACCTTAGAATGGTATAGCTATTTTTCCCTTGTACAAGGCAACTTTTGCCAATCGTAGGTTATACGGTGAGATTCAACCAAGACCCATTTCCTGCAGGAGAAACCATACATTGTTGACCACCATGAGATATCGGTAGTTGTTTAGTTTTGGCGCTAGACCCGTCAGCTAAGAAGACCCAATCTCGGAATAACCTTACTAAGAGGAAATGACAGAAGAATTGAGTAAAAGGTTATGCCACTACCATAAGAGATCAGAGAAGGAATTTTCCCGAGGATCTGAGAAGACGGCACTGTCAAGAATAAGGATGGAGTATATGAGTTTTGATGGAACAGTAACAATGATTCTAAGGGTGGTAGCACCCCAGACACCGTGTGATGATCGATGGATTTTGAGAAGACCCCCAAACCCTAACCTTTTCTTGCTAGCCTCTCCGAATCTCGAGGACGAGATTCCTTTTAAGGGTGGTAGGTTTGTAACATCCCAAATTTTCAATTTGGAATGTTATACATTAGATCATCATGCATATCGTATTTTCTTGCATTTTGGTCGATCCTAGGAATTTCACGCAACTCAAGGACCTTCGGAGAGAGTTGGAGATTTCATTATTTTCATATTTGAGAGTTTTCTCGAATTAAAAAGAGGATCATTTGATTTATTTATTTCATCTTCAATAATTTTTCCAATATCAAAAATATAAGAGAGGGAATAATATGACTTTCCCAAAATTGAGGAAAAATGAAGATTTAATAAATAGATCAATTTTTTGTTTGCCGGAGTTTATTTGCCTTTTATTTGGATAGGGAAAATGCGCGTTTTCAAAAATTGCATTTTAGGTCCGTAGAAAAGTTCATTTTGTTCGGCTCATTTTTAGGAGTCGGGGAAAATTTACTTTAGGTTTTTTGGAGTTCGTTTAGATTTTCTTTCTTTTGTTTTTCTGCGCGCGTAACCGTTTAAAAAAAACTTTTCCGCAGGCCAGCCGGGCCAAGGCCCAGGCCAGCCACCGCCGCGCCCCAGCCCCAGCCTCCCGTGCGCGCGCCTGGCGCCAGAGGCAGGCCGCCGCCTCGCCTCGTCTTAGCCGAGTCCTAAAAGGACTCTAGGCTAGCCCTTTCCTTTGTTTCGTTTTCTTTTTCCTAATCCTAGTCTATTTTTTGTCCCCTACCCCAAGTAATC
>NC_041388.1:605292559-605317425 GCF_002162155.2 Triticum dicoccoides
GCGCCCCTCACCACCGCCGCCGCCGCCATAGCCGCGCCGCCCCTCACCCACGCCGCCGCCTTTGTGCATCCCCGCCGCCGCCCAACGCCACCGTTCGCCCCGCCTCGCCGGAGGTAGCCCCGCGCCTCTCTTTTTCTTCCCTGCGGTTCGGTTCTTTTAAAAGAAACCGTTCCAGTTTTCTTTCCGGTTTTTCTCTCCGATTATTCGTTTCGGTTTTTTTTTCGAAACCCCAGATCGGTTTTCCGTTTTCTTTTTCGGTTTCTTTTTCTCCGAAAACCCTAGATCGGTTTTCGTTCTTCTTTCGGACCGTTCGTCTCAACGAACGTGATCACCAATTCTTTCCCGGTTAACGACGCCCGTTCGTTTAACCGTTCCTCTCTTTCTTTTCGTCGGATTTATTCCGCGATCGCGATCTCAGATCCGATCTTCGTTCTAGTTTATATTCTCGCCCGTTTATCGGAATCAGGTGATTCAAGCACCTGGAGTTTCATCTCGAAACCGCCGTTCCGTCTAATCAACTTGAACAAGTTTTTGCTATGGTAAAATTTGACCTAGTTTCAACTTGCTAGAACCGAGTTGTTTTCTTCCGCCGTTTGTTTTCCGTCGTTTGTTCGGTTCGTTCTTTCTTTGCAACCGGAGTTCTTAAGTTGAACTTTCTGGTTCGTCCTCTCGTTCGAGTTTTACTTGTGCATTAGATGTGTACTTATTGTGTGGTTACTATTGTTTGCTTACGATAGATTGGCCGGAGTGTGACGAGTAGATCTATCAAGAGTTTTAAGTGCGAATCATCTTCATCTACATTGCAGGCAAGTTCACACTTTGATCATACCTTTTCTACAACCCATGTTTTATTGCATTAGATCAATCCTCACACATTGCATGATTAGGATCTAATTAAACTGTGGGATGGGAAGTAGATGGGGTAGTACCTATTAACTGTATTATTATGAAACCCTTGGGAGTTACTCTACGTTTGCTTATTATGCCATGCTATGCTAGTAGACCTGGATTGGGTGAGTGATATCCATGACAGATGTGAGTTGATAATTTTAATGGTTTATCTAAGGTGGCAACTTAAACACACATCTGGGTGGATTGAGGCACCTGATGTCTATCAGGACTTGCCTATTTTTTTTGGACCGCCACCAAGGCTCAAAGGGATCATAAGATAATTCATGCTAGAAACTTCCGTGTGCAGCCACAAGCCATTATGGGCTCTGGCATAGTTGACTAAGTCGTGCGAACTCTTACGGGGTGGACTAGCAGATGTAGGGGTTGTAGGTGGTACGGTCTACCCCACAAGTAAGGTGCTAGCGCTTCTGAAAGACTATGTCTCGGTCATCCGTCTTCTCAAACACCCTGTAGTGCGAGAAACCAAACGGAGGCGATCGAGTCTTGTGGGGAAAAGTGCGCAAACCTCTGCAGAGTGTACAAACTAATCATGATTAGCCGTGTCCCCGGTTATGGACAACTTGAGTATCTAGTACTTGAATATCATTGTGAATCTCAACATGTTACTTCTAATTAATGTCGTTGGGTTTTAATTAATTTTAATTGGGATTGAGAATGCTGTCAACCATTCTCAATGTTTCACAACCACCTTGATAGTTAAATAAACTTATTCCTTTGCAGTAGGGAAAAATTGGCTTTACGCAAAAACCTTATAACCATAGAGCTTTTCCACCAGCCAAATATGCATGTAGTGATAGCCATTGTTCATCTTTCTCTATGGTGTGAATTTGCCAGTACATTCAATGTACTGACCCGTTTCGGGCTGCAACGTCTCATGTTGCAGGATTATCTTACGACGAGTAAGTGATACGTTAGGGTTACGATTTCTACACTCAACTTTGCCGTTGGTGTTGATGGGAATCCACAACCTTGTTGCTTCCGCTATATGGATTGAGGTAATAGTATTTACGTTACTTTATACATGTGATTTACCTTTGTTATAAATCCTTCGAGTACTGTGTGTGTCAGCATACTGATCCAGGGATGACACATAAGCACAGAGACTTGATCCATTCGGGTCGGGTCGCTACAAAACTCTTTTACTAGCCATAGATTCATCAAAATAAGCAAACAACACACGAAAAAACAGAATCTGTCAAAAACAGAACAGTCTGAAGTAATATGTAACTAACGCAAACTTCTGGAACCCCCAAAATTCTAAAATAAATTGCTGGACATGAGGAATTTCTCTATTAATCATCTGCAAAAAGAATTAACTAAATAGCATTCTCCAATAAAAAATGGCAGCAATTCTCGTGAGCGCTAAAGTTTCTGTTTTTTACAGCAAGATCAAAAAGACTTTCCCCAAGTCTTCCCAATGGTTCTACTTGGCACAAACACTAATTAAACACAAAAAACACAACCAAAACAGAGGCTAGATAAATTATTTATTACTAAACAGCAAGGAAAAATATTGGGTTGACTCACAACAAGTGCTTTTCTTTAAAGCCTTATAGCTAGGAATAAGATTTCAACGATGCTCACATGAAAGACAAAAATTGAAGCACAAAGAGAACATCATAAAACACGTGACAAACGCATCTAAGTCTAATATACTTCCTATGCATAGGCATCTTATAGGCAAACAAATGATCAAGGCAAGCAAAAACTAGCATATGCAAGGAAGCGGAAAGAAACAATAGCACAACATAACGAGAGGTAATTTAGTAACATGAAAATTTCTACCACCACATTTTCCTCTCTCATAATAATTACATGTAGGATTATAATCAAATTCAACAATATAGCTATCACAAAACATATTCTTAACATGATCCACATGTATGCGAAGTTGACACTCTTCAAATAGTGGGATTAACATTAACTAAAGTCATGACCTCACCAAACCCACTTTTATCAAAAACTTCATAAGATTGAACATTCCCCAAATATGTGGGATCTAAAGTTGAAACTCTTCCAAAACCACTTTCAATATTATTGCAAACATTATAATCAATATCATATTCATCATGGGGCTTAAATAAATTTTCAAGATCATAAGAAGAATCACCCCAATCATGATCATTGCAACTAGTAGACATAGCAAAACTAGCATCCCCAAGCTTAGGGTTTTGCATGTTATAAGCACAATTGACATTAATAGAATTTATACTATCATCATTGCAATCATGCTTTCTATTCAAAGATCCATCGTGAATCACTCCACAAAGTACTTCATCACAATTTTCAGATTCACGAATTTCAAGCAAAACTTCATAAAGATAATCTAGTGCACAAAACTCACTAGCAATTGGTTCATCATAATTGGATCTCTTAAAAAGATTAGCAAGCGGATGAGGATCCATAGATCTTAGGTTCTCTGCTTAGCAATAAATAAACAACTATTCCAACCAAACGAGCCAAGTAAGACATCAAAGCAAATGGAAAGAAAATAGAAGAAGGGCGAATAAAACAGCAAGGGTGAAGTGGAGGAGAGGAAAACGAGAGGCAAATGGCAAATAATGTAATGCGAAGGGTAAGAGTTGTGATGGGTACTTGGTATGTCTTGACATGGCGTAGATCTCCCCGACAACGGCGCCAGAAATCCGTCTTGCTACCTCTTGAGCACTGCATTGGTTTTCCCTTGAAGAGGAAAGGGTGATGCAGTAGAGCAGCGTAAGTATTTCCCTCAGTTTTTGAGAACCAAGGTATCAATCCAGTAGGAGACCATGCGCGATTCACCTCGTACCTACACAAACAAATAAGAACCTCGCAACTAACATGATAAAGGGGTTGTCAATCCCTTCACGGCCACTCGCAAGAGTGAGATCTGATAGAGATGATAATAATAAGATAAATATTTTTGGTATTTTTATGATATAGATTGAAAGTAAAGATTGCAAAATAAAATAGATTGGAAACTTGTATGATGGAGAATAGACCCGGGGGCCATAAGTTTCACTAGTGGCTTCTCTCAAGATAGCATAAGTATTACGGTGGGTGAACGAATTACTGTCGAGCAATTGATAGAAAAGCGAATAATTATGAGAATATCTTGGTATGATCATGTATATAGGCATCACGTCCGTGACAAGTAGACCGACTCCTGCCTGCATCTACTACTATTACTCCACACATCGACCGCTATCCAGCATGCATCTAGAGTATTAAGTTCATAAGAATAGAGTAACGCCTTAAGCAAGATGACATGATGTAGAGGGATAAACTCATGCAATATGATGTAAACCCCATCTTTTTATCCTCAATGGCAACAATACAATATGTGTCGTTTCCCTTTCTGTCACTGGGATCGAGCACCGCAAGATTGAACCCAAAGCTAAGCACTTCTCCCATTGCAAGAAAGATCAATCTAGTAGGCCAAACCAAACTGATAATTCGAAGAGACTTGCAAAGATAAACCAATCATACATAAAAGAATTCAAAGAAGATTCAAATATTGTTCATAGATAAACTTGATCATAAACCCACAATTCATCGGATCTCGACAAACACACCGCAAAAGAAGGTTACATCGAATAGATCTCCAAGAGAATCGAGGAGAACTTTGTATTGAGATCCAAAGAGAGAGAAGAAGTCATCTAGCTACTAGCTATGGACCCGAAGGTCTGAAGTAAACTACTCACACATCATCGGAGGGGCCATGGAGTTGATGTAGAGGCCCTCCGTGATCAATGCCCCCTCCGACGGAGCTCCGGAAAAGGCCCCAAGATGGGATCTCTTGGGTACAGAAGGCTGCGGCGGTGGAAATAGGGTTTCGTGGTGCTCCTGGATGTTTGCGGGGTATATGGATATATATAGGAGGAAGAAGTAGGTCGGTGGAGGAACGAGGGGCCCACGAGGGTGGAGGGCGCGCCCAGGGGGTGGGCGCGCTCCCCTGCCTCGTGGCCTCCTCGATTGTTTCTTGACATCCACTCCAAGTCTCCTGGATCACATTTGTTCCAAAAATAACGCTCCCGAAGGTTTCATTCCGTTTAGACTCCGTTTGATATTCCATTTCGGCGAAAGACTGAAATAGGCAAAAAAACAGCAATTTGGGTTGGGCCTCCGGTTAATAGGTTAGTCCCAAAAATAATATAAAAGTGTAAAAATAAGCCCATTAACATCCAAAATAGATAATATAATAGCATGGAGCAATCAAAAATTATAGATACGTTGGAGACGTATCAACCCATAGTGCCTAGTGCCAGTTGCTGTTTTTTGCTTGTTTTTTGGTTTTCTAGAAAATGAGTACTAAACAGAGTCCAAATGCTACGAAACTTCTTGACAATCATTTCTGGACATAAGAGACCCTAGAAGCTTCAGGAGGAGACCAGCGGATGAACGATGAGACGGCAAGGCAACAGTGCGAGCCCAAGGGGGTGCCCTATGGCTGTTGCCTTGTGGCCCCTTGAGGCTCCATCTAACCTAATTTCACTTCTATAAATTCTCAAATATTAGGAAACCCTTAAAGAGCCACCTGAAACACTTTTTCCACCATCGCAAGATTCTGTTCTTCCGTGATGCCATCTGGAGGCCTTTTCTGGTACTCTGCCAAAGGGGAAACCGATCACGGAGGGCTTCTATATCATCCTTGCTGCCTTGCGATGATGCGTGGGTAGTTCACCATAGACCTACGGATCCATAGCAAGTAGGTAGATGGCTTCTTCTCTCTCTCTTTTATCTTCAATACAATGTTCTCCTCAATCTACTTGGAGTTCTATCCGATGTACTCTTCTTTTGCGGCATGTTTGTTGGGATCCGATGAATTGTGGGTTTATGATCTGAATAATCATTGAAAGTAATTGAGTCTTTTCTGAACTTTATTATGCATTATTGCTATAGCTTTCCATTTCTCTCCGATCTATCCATTTGGTTTGGCCAACTAGATTGGTTTACCTTTAGCACGAGAGGTGCTCTGTAATGGGTTCAATCTTGTCGTGCTCTACATCCCAGTGACAAAAGGGGACAAGAAACATATTTGTATTGTTGCCATTAAGGATAAAACAACTTGGTTTATTCATATTTATTGCGTTTACTTTCTTTACATCATGTCATCTTGCTTAAGGTGTTACTTTGTTTACCATGAACTTAATACCATAGTTGCATGTTGGATAGTGGTCAATTGGTGGAGTAATAGTAGTAGATGCAAGCAGGAGTCGTTCTACTTGTCTAGGACGTGATGCCTATATACATGATCATTGCCATGAATACGTCATAACTATGCCCTTTTCTATCAATTGCCCAACAGTAATTTGTTCACGCATCGTACGCTATGTGTTCGAGAGGGAAGCCTCTAGTGAAAACTATGGCCCCAGGTCTACTTTTTTCGTATTATGAAAACCACAATTCCTTTGTCGTAATTTATTTAGCTTTATTTTATTTCACAAGTTTATATATCTCTATACAAGATTTAATCCTTGCAAGTAATGAGTTCAAACGGATTGACAACCCTCTTGTCCGCGCTGGGTGCAAGTGTTTGCTTTTGTGTGTATAGGTGATGTTCACAAGGCTTTGCGTGATTCTCCTATTGGTTCGATAAGTCTTGGTTCTCACTGAGGGAAATACTTATCTCTACTATACTGCATCTCCTCTCCTCTTTGGGGAAAATCCCAACGCAGCTCACAAGTAGCAATGAGAAGGTGTTGGTGAAGACGTTGATAAAAATGAAGCCTTCGATGATGATAGGAGCATTGGTGATGACAATTGGTTCGATTTCCCCTCCCGGAGGGAAGTTTCCCCAGCGGAATCGCTCCTCCGAAGAGCAAAACTGCTCCGCTTCGAGATGGCGTCCAAAAGTCTTGAAAGTGCTCTCTTGATTTATTTTTTCTAGGGTAAATGGCCTCATATAGGATAAGAATGTTAGTTCTGGGCCTTTATGGGCCCCACAAGCCACCATGGCGCGCCCTGCGGGATAGGGTGCTCCACTGGTTTTCGACCCACCGAGGGTCTTCTCTGGTACTTCTTTCTTCCACAATTTTTATATATTACAAAATAAATCTCCATAAATTTTCACGTCTTTTGACCTCCGGAGAGAATTGCTATCTCTGATGTTGCTTCAGGTCAAAATTCAAGCTGCAAGTAATCTCCCGCTTTTAACGTATCTTGCATTTTAAGAGAGAAAGGGCATTAGAATTGCATCACGACAAGTAATATAATTTCAAACAAGATAAATAATAGCAGGAAAACATGACGCAAAATGGACGTATCAACTCCCCAAGCTTAGACTCCACTTGTCCTCAAGTGAATGTCGAACTCAGTAAACATGACCACATATTTAAACATGACGCAAAACGGACGTATCAACTCCCCAAGCTTTGACTCCACTTGTCCTCAAGAGAGTAAATAGCATATAAACATGGCACTGGGTTCTAGGTTAATAGGTTAGTCCAAAAAATCATATAAAATAGCATATAAATACATATAAAACATCCAAGATTGATAATATAATAGCATGGAACAATCAAAAATTATAGATACGTTGGAGACGTATCACTTGTTTAATCTCATTACTGGCAAGTCAATTTACTCATTCTGTAATACAATATCCCGTGACTAAACTCAATAGCCACATGAAGCTTCTTGTGATGTTGTATTACCGAGGGGGCCCAGAGATATCTCTCCATCACACGGAGTGACAGATCCTAGTCTCGATTCATGCAACCCAACAGACACCTTCGGAGATACCTGTAGAGCACCTTTGTGATCGCCCAGTTATGAAGTGATGTTTGATAGCACACAAAGTAATCCTTCGGTATCCGGGAGTGGCATGATCTCATGGTCTAAGGAACTTATACTTGACATGAAGAAAGTTGTAGCAAATAACTAAACAATATGATGCTAAGATTACAGTTGGGTTTGTCCATCACATTATTCTCCTAATAATGTGATCCTGTTATCAAATGACAACTCATGTCTATGGTTAGGAAACCTTAACCATCTTTGATCAACGGGCTAGTCTAGTAGAGGCTTACTAGGGACATAGTGTAGTTTATATATTCACACATGTATTTAAGTTTCCGGTCAATACAAATCTAGCATAAATAATAAACATTTATAATGAACAGGAAATATGATAATAACCAATGTATTGCCTCTAGGGCATATTTCCAATATCGCCACTGTGGCTGGCATTGACGGGCCAACCAGCTGTCTTATCATGCGCAGAACTGTGTCATGAGAGCGGTGAGAGCCACCATGGTTCTTGGTTTATCTTGTCCGAGCTGTCGTGCTAGCCATTCATCTTGAATACTGTGTGTGAAGGCGGCAATTGCTTCTGCGTCCGGACAATCCACTATTTGATTTTTCTTCGTTAAGAACCGATTCCAAAACTTCCAGGTAGACTCGCCAGGTTGTTGCTTAATGTGACTCGGGTCGTCGGCATCTGGGGGCCAGACATAGGTCCGCTGGAAGTTTTATTGGAAGGCGTCTTCCAGCTCCTCCCAGTTGCCTGTAGTGTTTTCGGGCAAGCTGTTGAGCCAATGCCTCGCTGGTCCTTTAAGCTTCATTGGTAAATATTTGATGGTGTGGAGGTCATCTCCTCTGGCCATATGGATATGGAGAAGGAAATCTTCAATCCACATAGTCTAAACCCCTCCAGTAACTGGGGTTGCATGACCTCGTCTGTAAAGCACATCAGGTGTGTTGCTCCTCAGACCCGAGCCACCGTTTGTCTAACATCTGTCACTTTCCATGCCCGGAGGTCATCCCAAGCCTTGTCGTGCTTGTCAAGCCATGCCTGATATCCGGGCTGTGCAGCAGGCTTGCAGTCCTTTGACCCATACATGGATCGAGATGGGGCCGGTTGGGCGGTTAAGATGCCGCGCAAGTCATAGGGCGCGGCAGAGCAAATCGGAATTCTATGCTCACGGCGGGGGATATTAGGAACGTCTCGAAAGCTGCCCCTTGGTCTATCCCGCCCCTAAGGAGGGTGATCTGGTTTATTAGTTTCACCATGTTACTAAAGCAGGATATTGTCCACTTCTTCATCGAATGTTGGAAGTAGACGACGTTGTCGGTAGGATTTATTTTGGTCTGTGTGTCACTTCTAGAGGTCTCGCTCGACTGCGAGGACCTCTACCCACTTGTCATTTGGTGTATCTTGATCGGCTTGAATTTTCTCCCGCCCCTTCATAATGCTATAGGTGGAGGCAATGAGCCATCGTTGGATGGCTTTCAGAGCAAGGAAGGCCTCCGGGATGACGAACTCGTCCGGGCCGAGGGTAATGTCCTCTTCTGATTCTTACATATAATTGTTATCATCAGGATCGTCAAGATCCTCATGATTTTCTACCATTCTATCAGTCTGGCTAGGTATGGATTCATCACCATTGGCCTGGTCTTCGATGCCAACGTCGTTATCCTAGTCTTCGGTGCCCTCCGGGGTAGTATTGTTGCCCGGAGTACCATTACCAGTATGGTTGTGCCTTGTGCCCCCCTGCTGGTGTGCTTACAACGTTTTGGTCGGCGTGTGGGGGCATTCTTTTTCTCCTCCTTATTCTCGTTGTCCTTACGTGTGTCTACCATGTAGACGTTGTAGGTGGATGTAGCAGTCCAGCTGCCTGTGTTGGTTGGCGTGATGACAAGCATGTCTCCAACAACTTCGTCCATGTCGGTTGCCTCCTCGGAGGTGTAGTATAATACGTTGGTTAAATCCTCAACCGAAGCGACTAGGTGGGTGGTGGGTGGGACATTAATTTCCCTATTATCACCTCTACATACGAACTGGTCATAAACTGAAGTTTACCCGTCTAAAATAAATAGACTCTGAATTTGATCTAGCATGTCGTTTAGAAGTGAAAGGTCCACATGTCCTGTCTCTTTATAGTCGGTGGGATCAATCTGCAAAAGGCTCAACGAGGCTCGTGGCACTGCTTCGGAGTGAGCGTCGGCCAGGATGAGGGCATGGTACGATTCGTGGGAGCTCGGATCCAAACTTGAAGTTGGTTCTGAGGTGGCGCTCAACCTGGCGTGAGGGTTGGAGATCGGGTCCGAGGTTAAGACCTTGGAATCTACAGGGGGGTCCAGTCGATCTAGCGCCCATCCAGAGAGAGCGAGATCACCGCGGGGTTCAGCGGTGTACTCTAAGCTCCCAAATCTAATGGTCTGATCTGGGGCAAAGTTCTTGATGCGACCGAGGCATTCGGTCATATCAGCATGAAGGACAATGTTGTCGAATTCGAAGAGCTGGCCGGGGACAAAGATGTCGCCGCAGCCAATGTCAGAGTTGATCTGAAGGTGAGCCATTAATCCTTCCTGACCACATGACGAAACATGTATGGGCCACCAATGTCGGTACTAAAACAGGTGAATCTCGGGTAGGGGGTCCTGAGCTGTTGATCTAGGAAAGATGGTAATAGGGAGGAAACAGGAGACAATGTTTACCCAGGTTCAGGCCCTCCCAAAGAGGTAAAACCCTACATCCTGCTTTGATTATATTGATGTGATTGAGTATCAAGTACAAGATGATCTACCTCGAGATAGTATGTTGTATTCTAAACCCTAAGGCAAGTAACTGTGTCTATAAAGACCTAACCCCACGGCTTATATATGCACCGGGGTTACCTACGTTACACATATGGTCGGTTGCCAGTCATGCCGGCTAGTAGGTGATCCTTGAAGTACACGACATATCTTCAAAGGTTTCCATCTTGATCACGTCGAGGTTTATAGCTTTTGAAGTCCTTCCTTGTGGAGATCAGTGAGCCGTAAGCTCGGGACATGAACTGTGTGTCTCATAAGTTAGTACCCCCTAATTCAGGACACCATTATCCGAAAGCGTTCGGGGGCGTTTGAGGTGCCAAATTTGGTGACCATGCCCGCCGATGCTCTAAGCTATCGAGAGATGGGAGAGAGAAGGTAGCGAACCGGTAGCCCCTCCAGCCACTTGATGGTGGCCATCCTTGGTAAGTTAGGCCAACTCTAGATTTCGCTTTCCTGGGATCAGCCAAAACGCCACTCCTGTCTTTTTACACGTAGAACCTCATCAGATATACGAACCTAGCTTCGGGGAGCCGGACCATTCGGCCCCGATCTACCATGGATTTGGCAGATCTGGAAGCTAGACGACTACCAAACAGGCCTGATGTTTCACAAAGTGAGTGATACTCTGAGAAAAAATGACGAAATAGATTTTAGGAAAACATTGTTTAATGAATAGTATGATCTCAATTTTATCTCTTCACTGATATTTCATGAAACTTCAAATGTGAGTCGAATAGTCAACTAAGTTTGAGGTGTCAATACTGCACGAAACTTCACAAGTGAGTCGAATGACCAACTAAGTTGGATACCATTTTTTTTCAAACTAGTATTTTTTTTCAATTTACTATTCACATGGATGCGTGTGGAATCATGTTCACCTTTTTATCTTCGCTCAAACCATGTACTTACATCTAGTATACATTCATGTTGTGTTTGTTAAGTACTCCAATGTTTTATAATGTAGTGCGTATAATGTATCTTTTTTGCTCAAAAAATAATAATAATGTAATGTAGTGCATATATTTTTTAAATAAAACCTTTAAACTTTTTTTTGAAAAACTTTTCCAAATTTGTAGAGAAAAATATTTATATATAAAATACTAACCACATATCATTAGATACACGGCGACATATATATTCATACTGTACATATATTCAATATTATAAATAATTTTTTCTGTAAATTTGGTTATAGTTTGCAAAAAAATCATATGCATTTTTACTTTACGGAATCGAGGGATAAAAACAGGTTCAAGGAGCGTCTTTTTTTGTACGAATGGAGGAGCGAGTTGTTGGTGAGCTCATGAAGCTGCTCTAAATGCAGGGGGTATATTACGTACAGTATACTGTATAGCAGTTAGTATACAACGATGAAGCTGTATACTGCAAAGAAAATATAGAGAATAGGACAAGGAAGTACTGTACCGGAGGCATTGATCGGCCGCCATTGACTCCGACGACTCCTTGGGTCAGAGTTGCCGGTGAGTTTTCCCATCCGATTTGTTAAATTCGTGCTGAATATGGATGAAATCTGAATCGACGTACGACATACGGCATTTCAAGGATCCAAAGATACACATGTAATTGTGGCCGTTAATGTTGTAGTGTTAACCTCCCTCCACCAAAATGTTCACCGCCGGGTTTTTCTTACACACGAATCTACTATATTTGCTAGAGATCGCAAATGCTGAAGGCGTTGTTGGTGTGAACCCACAAAATCTACTTTAATCCTATCCGATTTATCAAATTCTCCTTGAATACGGCCAGCCAGCAGAAATCCAAATTGATGTACGACATACAGCATTCCAAGAATCCAAAGACACATGTAGTTGTGGCCATTAATGTTGTACTAGAAGGGTTGAGCATGTTTTGCCGCGTCGTTAGTGTTCTTGGGATTTCATAATTTTGTTTTGTTATTTGGTTTGACATGTGGGGAAGATGGTGTGTGTATGCTCTTTTTTTATAATGCAGTGTTTTGATGGGCTTTCTTGGCAATGTGATTATCTTAATTGAGTAAGAGAGCTCCTTAAGAAATTGAATAAGAGAGTTTCTTGAGAAATTGTTGACCCGGTGTTACACTGCCAAGAAAGCCCAATAGAAATTATGCTTTTTTTTACATTATCTAAAATTGATTATCTTAATTGAATAAGAGAGCTTCTTGAGAAATTATTGACCCAGACAAAATCATAAATCAAATTCAAATGTAACACCTCAATTTAATGGGAGGGCTCTAAAATTAAGAAGCATCATACTCCCTCCATCCGGTAAAGAGTGTACGTTTGGCTTCAAATTTGTTCACAAGAAAGTGCACTTCTGTCTTTCCAATGCACTTTAAAGTAGAAAAAATACTTCTCTCTCATCACACGGTAATCAAGACCAATAACAATCTACACATGGTTTTCTTAATTTCTACATGCACTTAACTCATTGGGGGTTGGTTAATTAAAGAGGAGAGAGATTGTGTCTTGCACTTTTTCCAATGCATTTTTTACTTGACTTTATAATTTGTCCTAAAATCTCTAGATGTACACTCTTCACCGGATGGAAGGAGTATATTAAATATTGTTGACCTGGTCAAAATTGAGTGACTTAATTTCAAATAGAAGACCTCAATTGATTTTAATGCCTTAAAAATTGGTAAATGATTGTAGCTGGTCAGTTGGCCGAACTTTCGGCCAGCTCGCTCGCCACGATTCCACCTCCCCCGGCCCGCAGGCGACGCGAGTATGTTGGTGGGTTCCGCGGGACCGCCCTGTTCTTCCTTCTCCTTTTCCTCGCCTCTCTTTTCCCCTTTCTTTATACCTCCATTTGCGACGGGCTCTACTCCTCCACGAGCTTTTTTTGTTGCAAGTATCGGCGCCAGCCGTCAGTAGTGAGGCAAATGGCGGGGGATGTATGCATGGTGCGTGAAACAGGGGGTGGGGGTGGGGGCGGCCGCCATGGCCTCCAACTTGGGTGGTGGCGAAACCACCAACAAGCTCTCACCGACGATGACGTCCTCGTGCACGAGAAGCCTCCCCGCCATGCTACAAGCTTCAAAGTCGATTAGATGTTGCAACCACCAACATGTCTTGCTGGAACCGGCCTGGCGCGGTGTTGCATCTGCCACCAGAGATGCTAGAACCACCTTCGTGGTGTGCTGGAACCGGCAAACCAGGTGCTACACTGGGGCGAAGGCATGGACCTGTCGACAGGCGATGTGCTGCAACATGTGATCCACGATGCTACGGCTGGCATGCCGTGGTTCTACAATGGCATGAGGTGAGGTGCTAGCGACCCGCTGATTTTGGTGGTGTTACAACCAACACCAGAATATGTTACCACGAATGATCCAAGGTGCAACAACCTGCATGATTTTGCTACGACGATGACCGCGGTGACCGCATGATGGATGCTACAATTGTTCGGCTAGAATGTTGGAACCACCGTGACCACGTATCGCCGAAGATAGATCGTGGGACGATGGTGACAACGGCAAGCCTCGATGGCGAGGTGGCGCGGCGAGGCATGTAGGAGACCCATGCGTGGGGCGGCGAGCGTCTACCCTGGAAACGGGGGTGAAGCGCATGTTGTAACGGCGCGCCCCGTGCTGGAAGACGACAAAGACACTCGAGCCACGAGGATCTCGTCAGAGATACGCGGCGCTGCTCTGTGCGTGGCTGATGAGGATGGAAGGAGATCTTTTCGAAGACGAAGAAGACGCGTGCAACGTCCTACCTAACAGATCGGGCAGCCTACGATGCACGGACCGGACCGCGGCGCGGCGACCAGCCGAAACTTTGGGCCAACACGCGGGCACCTAATACTGCCGTTATAAATTAGGAAGAATAGTGTGGGAGTGTAGTGAATTAAAAGAATTAAGTAAAAACTCCTTGAGAAATGGTTGATCCGGTCAAAATCGGGGTAATCAAATTTCAATTGAAGATCTCAATTGTTTGTGAGGCCTTAGAAACTAGGGAGCTTAGTGTATAGTAGTATTGTAAACCTCCTTCCAACCAAAATGTTCATCAGATGATTTTCCACATGCATAAATCTACTATATTGGTTAGAGTTGTAAATGATGAAGACGTTGTTGGGTAAATACATAAATCTATTATATTTTCATCTGATTTATTAAGTTTGAAGAAGGTCAACCAGTTCAAATAACGAAGCAAGGTACGACATTCCAGGAATCCAATGATACGTGCACGTAGTTGTGGCCATTAATGTTGTAATGTTAACCTTCTCCCAACCAAAATGTTCATCAGTTGTTTTTTCTCGTGCAGAAATCTATTGTATTTGTTAGAGTTTGCAAATAATGGAGCCATTGTTGGTGTGAAAGCACAAATCTACTGTACTCCCATCTGATTTATTTGATTCACCTTGAATATGGCAGCCAACCGAAATCCAATTTGACGTATGACATACGACACTTCAATAATTCATGGATACGTGCACATAGGTGTGGCCATTAATGTTGTAGTGTTAACCTCCCACACCGGGGTGATTTCACTTGTCCACAAATTAACTGTATTTTCTAGAGTTTGCAAATAATGAAGGTGTTGTTGTTGCGGACGCACATTTCGGCCAAGGCTAGAACAAGGATTTGTCTAGGCCCATGGGGGCCGCGCGGCCATGGGGGGCGCACGGCCAGCCCTTGGCAGCCCCTCTCTCTCTTCCCTAGTCCCGATAAGGCCCATTACTTCCCCGGTGGTTCCGATAACCCTTCCGACACTCCGATATATATTCGGTGACCCTTGGAACTCATCCGATGTCCGAATATAGTCATCCAATATATCAATCTTTATGTCTCAACCATTTTGAGACTCCTCATCATGTCCGTGATCACATCCGGGACTCTGAACAACCTTAGGTACATCAAAACACATAAACTCATAATACCGATCGTCATCGAACATTAAGCGTGCGGACCCTACGGGTTCGAACTATGTAGACATGACCGAGGCTCATCTCTGGTCAATAAGCAATAGCGGAACCTGGATGCTCGTATTGGTTCCTACATATTCTACGAAGATCTTTATCGGTCAAACCGCATAACAACATACATTGTTCCCTTTGTCATCGGTATGTTACTTGCCCGAGATTCGATCATCAGTATCTCCATACCTAGTTCAATCTCGTTACCATCAAGTCTCTTTACTTGTTTCGTAATGCTTGCAAGGCTTATAGTGATGTGCATTACCGAGAGGGCCCAGAGATACCTCTCCGATAATCGGAGTGACAAATCCTAATCTTGATCTATGCCAACTCAACAAACACCATCGGAGACACCTGTAGAGCATCTCTATAATCACCCAGTTACGTTGTGACGTTTGATAGCACACTAAGTGTTCCTCTGGTATTCGGGAGTTGCATAATCTCATAGTCATAGGAACATGTATAAGTTATGAAGAAAATAATAGCAATAAAAAACGATCATAGTGCTAAGCTAATGGATGGGTCAAGTCAATCACATCATTCTCTAATGATGTGATCCCGTTCATCAAATGACAACTCTTGTCTATGGCTAGGAAACTTAACCATCTTTGATTAACGAGCTAGTCAAGTAGAGGCATACTAGTGACACTCTGTTTGTCTATGTATTCACACATGTACTAAGTTTCCGGTTAATACAATTCTAGCATGAATAATAAACATTTATCATGATATAAGGAAATATAAATAACAACTTTATTATTGCCTCTAGGGCATATTTCCTTCAGTCTCCCACTTACACTAGAGTCAATAATCTAGATTACATTGTAATAATTTTAACACCCATGGAGTCTTGGTGCTGATCATGTTTTGCTCGTGAGAGAGGCTTAGTCAATGGATCTGCAACATTCAGATCCGCATGTATCTTGCAAATCTCTATGTCTCCCTCCTTGACTTGATCGCGGATGGATTTGAAGTGTCTATTGATGTGCTTGGTTCTCTTGTGAAATCTGGATTTCTTTGCCAAGGCAATTCCACTAGTATTGTCACAAAAGATTTTCATTGGACCCGATGCACTAGGTATGACACCTAGATCGGATATGAACTCCTTCATCCAGACTCCTTCATTTGCTGCTTCCGAAGCAGCTATGTACTCCGCTTCACATGTAGATCCCGCCACGACGCTCTGCTTGGAACTGCACCAACTGACAGCTCCACCATTCAATAAAAATACGTATCCGGTTTGTGACTTAGAGTCATCTGTATCAGTGTCAAAGCTTGCATCAACGTAACCGTTTACGACGAGCTCTTTGTCACCTCATAAACGAGAAACATATCCTTAGTCCTTTTTAGGTATTTCAGGATGTTTTTGATTGCTGTCGAGTGATCCACTCCTGCATTACTTTGGTACCTCCCTGCTAATCTAATAGCAAGGCACACATCAGGTCTGGTACACAACATTGCATAAATGATAGAACCTATGGCTGAAGCATAGGGAATGACCTTAATTTTCTATCTATCTTCTGCAGCGGTCGGGCATTGAGTCTGACTCAACTTCAAACCTTATAACATAGGCAAGAACCCTTTCTTTGCTTGATCCATTTTGAACTTCTTCAAAACTTTATCAAGGTATGTACTTTTTGAAAGTCCAATTAAGCGTATTGATCTATCTCTATAGATCTTGACACCTAATATATAAGCAGCTTCACCGAGGTCTTTCATTGAAAAATTCTATTCAAGTATCCTTTTATGTTATTCAGAAATTCAGTATCATTTCCGATCAACAATATGTGATCCACATATAATATCAGAAATGCTACAGAGCTCCCACTCACTTTCTTGTAAATACAGACTTCTCCAAAAGTCTGTATAAAACTATATGCTTTGAACACACTATCAAAGCGTATATTCCAACTCCGAGAGGCTTGCACCAGTCCATAAATGGATCGCTGGAGCTTGCACACTTTGTTAGCACATTTTGGATTGACAAAACCTTCTGGTTGCATCATATACAATTCTTCTTTAAGATATCCATTAAGGAATGCAGTTTTGACATTCATTTGCCAAATTTTATAATCATAAAATGTGGCAATTGCTAACATGATTCGGACGGACTTAAGCATACCGGTGAGAAGGTCTCATCGTAGTCAACTCCTTGAACTTATCGAAAACCTTTCGCAACAAGTCGAGCATTGTAGACAGTAATATTACCGGCAATGTCAGTCTTATTCTTGAAGATCCATTTATTCTCTATGGCTTGCCGATCATCGGGTAAGTCAACCAAAGTCCACACTTTGTTCTCATATATGGATCCCATCTCAGATTTCATGGCCTCAAGCCATTTCGCGGAATCTGGGCTACATCTTCGCTTCCTCATAGTTCGTAGGTTCATCATGGTCAAGTAACATGACCTTCAGAATAGGATTACCGTACCACTCTGGTGCGGATCTTACTCTGGTTGACGTACGAGGTTCGGTAGTAACTTGATCAGAAGTTTCATGATCATCATCATTAGCTTCCTCACTTACTGGTGTAGGAATCACTGGAACCGATTTCTGTGATGAACTACTTTCCAATAGGGGAGCAAGTACATTTACCTCATCAAGTTCTACTTTCCTCCCACTCACTTCTTTCAAGAGAAACTCCTTTCTCTAGAAAGGATCCATTCTTAGCAACGAATATCTTGCCTTCGGATGTGTGATGGAAGGTGTACCCAACAGTCTATTTTGGGTATCCTATGAAGACACATTTCTCCGATTTGGGTTCGAACTTCTCAGGTTGAAGCTTTTTCACATAAGCATCGTAGCCCCAAACTTTAAAAAAAGACAACTTGGGTTTCTTGCCAAACCACAGTTCATATGGCGTCGTCTCAACGGATTTAGATGGTGCCCTATTTAACGTGAATGCAGCCGTCTCTAAAGCATAACCCCAAAACGATACCGCTAAATCAGTAAGAGACATCATAGATCGCACCATATCTAAGAAAGTACAATTACGGCGTTCGGACACACCATTATGCTGTGATGTTCCGGGTGGCGTGAGTTGCGAAACTATTCTGCGTTGTTTCAAATGAAGACCAAACTTGTAACTCAAATATTCTCCTCCACGACCAGATCGCAGAAACTTTATTTTCTTGTTACGATGATTTTCCACTTCACTATGAAATTCTTTGAACTTTTCAAATGTTTCAGACTTATGTTTCATCAAGTAGATATATCCATATCTACTCAAATCATCTGTGAAGGTAAGAAAATAACGATACCCGCGGCGAGCATCAACACTCATCGGACCGCATACATCAGTATGTATTATTTCCAACAAGTCTGTTGCTCGCTCCATTATTCCAGAGAGCGGAGTCTTAGTCATCTTGCCCATGAAGCATAGTTCGCAAGCATCAAGTGATGCATAATCAAGTGATTCCAAAAGCCCATCAGAATGAAGTTTCTTCATGTGCTTTACACCAATATAACCTAAACGGCAGTGCCACAAATAAGTTGCACTATCATTATTAAACTTATATCTTTTTGCTTCAATACTATGAACATGTGTATCACTACTACCAAGATTTAGTAAAAATAGACCACTCATCAAGGGTGCATGACCATAAAAGATATTATTCGTATAAATAGAACAACCATTATTCTCTGATTTAAATGAATAACCGTCTCGCATCAAACAAGATCCAGATATAAGGTTCATGCTCAACGCTGGCACCAAATAACAATTATTCAGGTCTAAAACTAATCCCGAAGGTAGATGTAGAGACAGCGTGCCGACGTCGATCACATCGACTTTGGAACCATTTCCCACGCGCATTGTTACCTTGTTCTTAGCCAATCTTCGCTTAATCTGTAGCCCGTGTTTCGAGTTACAAATATTAGCAACAGAACCAATATCAAATACCCAGGCGCTACTACGAGCATTAGTAAGATACACATCAATAACATGTATATCAAATATACCTTTCACTTTGCCATCCTTCTTCTCCGCCAAATACTTAGGGCAATTCCGCTTCCAGTAACCAGTCCCTTTCCAGTAGAAGCACTCAGTCTCGGGCTTAGGTCCAGACTTGGGCTTCCTCACTTGAGCAGCAATTTGTTTGCCGTTCTTCTTGAAGTTCCCCTTTTTCCGTTTACCCTTTTTTTGAAACTAGTGGTCTTGTTGACCATCAACGCTTGATGCTCCTTCTTGATTTCTACCTCCATAGCCTTTAGCATTGCGAAGAGCTCAGGAATCATCTTATCCATCCCTTGCATATTATAGTTCATCATGAAGCTCTTGTAGCCTGGTGGCAGTGATTGAAGAACTCTGTCAATGACACAATCAACTGGAAGATTAACTCCCAGCTGAGTCAAGTGATTGTGGTACCCATACATTCTGAGTATATGCTCACTGACAGAACTATTCTCCTTCATTTTGCAGTTGTAGAACTTATTGGAGACTTCATATCTCTCAATCCGGGCATTTGCTTGAAATATTAACTTCAACTCCTAGAACATCTCATATGCTCCATGACGTTCAAAACATCGTTGAAGTCCATGTTCTAAGCCGTAAAGCATGACACACTGAACTATCGAGTAGTCATCAGCTTTGCTCTGCCAGGTGTTCATAACATCTGGCGTTGCTCCTGCAGCGGGTTTGGCACCTAGCGGTGCTTCTAAGATGTAATTCTTCTGTGTAACAATGAGGATAATCCTCAAGTTACGGACCCAGTCCATGTAATTGCTACCATCATCTTTCAACTTAACTTTCTCTAGGAACGCATTAAAATTCACCGGAACAACGGCACGGGTCATTTATCTACAACAACATAGACATGCAAAATACTATCAGGTACTAAGTTCATGATAAATTAAATTTCAATTAATCATATTACTTAAGAACTCCCACTTAGATAGACATCCCTCTAATCATCTAAGTGATCCATATCAACTAAACTATGTCCGATCATCACGTGACATGGAGTAGTTTTCAATGGTGAACATCACTATGTTGATCATATCTACTATATGATTCACGCCCGACCTTCGGTCTCAGTGTTCCGAGGCCATATCTGCATATGCTAGGCTCATCAAGTTTAACCCGAGTAGTCTGCTTGTGCAAAACTGGCTTGCACCCGTTGTATGTGAACGTAGAGCTTATTGAAGGAAATATGCCCTAGAGGCAATAATAAAGTTGTTATTTATATTTCCTTATATCATGATAAATGTTTATTATTCATGCTAGAATTGTATTAACCGGAAACTTAGTGCATGTGTGAATACATAGACAAACGGAGTGTCACTAGAATGCCTCTACTTGACTAGCTTGTTAATCAAAGATGGTTAAGTTTCCTAGCCATGGACAAAGAGTTGTCATTTGATAAACGGGATCACATCAATAGAGAATGATGTGATTGACTTGATCCATCCGTCAGCTTAGCACTATGATCGTTTAGTTTCTTGCTATTTCTTTCTCCATAACTTATACATGTTCCTATGACTATGAGATTATGCAACTCCCGAATACCGGAGGAACACTTAGTGTGCTATCAAACATCACAACGTAACTGGGTGACTATAAAGATTCTCTACAGGTGTCTCTGATGGTGTTTGTTGAGTTGGCATAGATCGAGATTAGGATTTGTCACTCCGTGTATCGGAGAGGTGTCTCTGGGCCCTCTCGGTAATGCACATCACTATAAGCCTTGCAAGCAATGTGACTAATGAGTTAGTTACAGGATGTAGCATTACAGAACGAGTAAAGAGACTTGCCGGTAACGAGATTGAACTAGGTATTGAGATACCGACGATCGAATCTCGGGCAAGTAACATACCGATGACAAAGGGAACAACGTATGTTGTTATGCGGTTTGACCGATAAAGATCTGTGTAGAATACGTAGGAGCCAATATGAACATCCAGGTTCCGCTATTGGTTATTGACCGGAGACGTGTCTCGTTCATGTCTACATAGTTCTCGAACCCGTAGGGTCCGCACGCTTAACTTTCGGTGACGATCGGTATTATGAGTTTATGTATTTTGATATATCAAAGGTAGTTCAAAGTCCCGGATGTGATCATGGACATGACGAGGAGTCTCAAAATGGTCAACACATAAAGATTGATATATTGGACGGCTATATTCAAACACCGGAAGTGTTCCGGGTGGTTTCGGGTAAAACCGGAGTGTCGGAGGGTTACGGAACCCCCGGGGAACTAATGGGCCTAGATGGGCGTTAGTGAAGAGAGGGAGGGGCGGCCAGGGCAGGCCGCGCGCCCCCTCCCCCTTGAGTCCGAAAAATCAGGGTGATCAAATTCCAATTGAAGATCTCAATTGTTTGTGAGGCCTTAGAAACTTGGGAGCTAGTATAGTAGTATTGTAAACCTCCTTCCAACCAAAATGTTCACCAGATGATTTTCCACGTGCATAAATCTACTGTATTGGTTAGAGTTTGTAAATGATGAAGACGTTGTTGGGGCAAATACATAAATCTACTATATTTTCATCTGATTTATTAAGTTTGAAGAAGGTCAACCAATTGAAATACAAAGCAAGGTACGACATTCTAGGAATCCAATGATACGTGCACGTAGTTGTGGCCATTAATGTTGTAATGTTAACCTTCTCCCAACCAAAATGTTCATCAGTTGATTTTTCTCGTGCACAAATCTACTGTATTTATTAGAGTTTGCAAATAATGGAGCCGTTGTTGGTGTGAAAGCACAAATCTACTGTACTCCCATCTGATTTATTAGATTCACCTTGAATATGGCAGCCAACCGAAATTCAATTTGACGTATGACATACGACACTTCAATAATTTATGGATACGTGCATGTAGGTGTGGCCATTAATGTTGTAGTGTTAACCTCCCACACTGAGGTGATTTCGCTTGTGCACAAATTAACTGTATTTTCTAGAGTTTGCAAATGATGAAGGTGTTGTTGGTGTGGACGCACATTTCGGCCAAGGCTACAACAAGGATTTGTTCAGGAGGTACTCAACTTGTCGCCCTGGTCCCAACGGGATGGGCCAGGGAAGATTTCAGGGGTGCGCATCGTGCTATGTCAGTATGGGTGGTATTTTATAATCATTGTTGCTACTTAAAAACACAAGTTTCATGTCTTACTGGATGAAGTTTGATTTTAGGAAAGCAAATAATCTGAATCAAAACTTTCCAATATTTTTTAATCTACAAACATCCAAAATGGCGAATTGGGAAAAGGCTCCATTGCGGCCGCGCGTCCCGCGATTAGCCTCATGCGGTACATGCTTTCGAACATGGACAAAAGGGCCCAACACATGTGTCTTCAACATCAAAAAATCACCCCCACGATTTCAACTGGTGGGGCCGAGTGTGCCCTTCCATATTTAAAATGGAAAGTTTACATCGTAGGCTCTTGTCGGAAATCGTTGGTCACAACAAGCGTGTGCAGGATAACATCCCTTGATAAAATGTTAGTATATCAATTACTTAACACTGTTACATTCAATTACTTAACAACTGTTACGGTCTAAATTTGATACCCAACTACAATACAAGAGGCTTTTCGTCTATTAAACTGTTGGAAAGATGCATATTTGCCCTTTGCCCTATTGAGAGATGCCTAATGATAAATGATAATATGCGGCGGAGGTGGTGGCTCGATGAGCATGTTTATAAAAAAACAGGGAAAATACGTGATTTTTTTTGTAAATCAAGTAATAAGAAGAAGAATGAGGGAAACCATATATAAAATTAACGACTTTCACAAGAATACATAAATTGTGCCTATGAAATCCGAATCGCCGTACGACATACCGCATTTCAAGGATCTAAGGATACACATGTAGTTGTGGCCGTTAATGCCGCAGTGCTAACCCACCCCAACCAAAATGTTCACCGCAGGATTTTTCTTATGCATGAATCTACTATATTTGCTAGAGTTTGCAAGTGATAGAGGTGTTGTTGGTGCGAACGCACAAGTCTACTTTGTTCCTATACGGTTTAACAATTTCCCCTTGAATACGGCCAACCAGCAGAAATCCAAATCGACGTATGACATACGGCATTCCAAGAATCCAAGGACACATGTAGTTGTGGCCATCAGTGCTGTATTGTAAACCTCCTCCCAACCAAAATGTTTACCAGATGATTTTCCTCGTGCATAAATCTACTGTGTTGGTTAGAGTTTGTAAACGATGAAGACGTTGTTGGGGTGAATACATAAATCTACTTTATTGGTTAGAGTTTGTAAATGATGAAGACGTTGTTGGGGCGAATACATAAATCTACTGTATTGGTTAGAGTTTGTAAACAATGAAAACGTTGTTGGGGCGAATACATAAATCTACTCTATTCCCATATGATTTATTAAGTTTGAAGAAGGCCAACCAGCTGAAATACGAAGCAACGTACGATATTCCAAGAATCCAATGATACGTGCACGTAGTTGTGGCCATCAATGCTGTGAAGTTAACCTCCTCCCAACCAAAATGTTCACCGGTTGATTTTTCTCGTGCACTAATCTACTATATTTGCTAAAGTTTGCAAATAATAGAGGCGTTGTTGGTGTGAACGCACAAATCTACTATATTGCCATCTGATTGGTTAGATTCACCTTGAATATGGCAGCCAACCGAAATCTGATTTGACGTATGACATACGACAGTCCAATAACTCATGGATACGTGCACGTAGTTTTGGCCGTTAATGCTGTAGTTTTAACCTCTCCCAATCAAAATGTTCACTAGGTGATTTCATTCATGCACAAATTAACTGTATTTTTTAGAGTTTGCAATGATGAAGGCGTTGTTGGTGAACGCACATTTCAGCCAAGGCTACAACAAGGATTTCTTCAGGAGGTGCTCAACTTGTCACCTTGGCCCCAACGGGATGGGCCGGGGAAGATTTTGAGGGTGCGCATCGTGGAACGTCAGTTTGGATCATTGTCGTCACTTCAAAAACACAAGTGTCATGCCTTACTGGATGAAGCTTGATTTTAGGAAAGCATATAGCCTGGCTGAAAATTTTCCAATGTTTTTAATCTACAAAACATCCAAAATGGCAAATTGTTGGCATTTCAATTACTTAACAACTGTTACGGTCTAAATTTGGTACCCAACTGCAATGCAAAGAGGCTTTTCGTCCATTAAACTGTTGGAAAGATGCAGATTTGCTTCTTTCCCCTATCGGGAGTTGCGTAATTATAATGTGTGGCGGTTCTCTCGCAGGTGGTGGCTCAACGAGCATGTTTATCAAAAACAGGAAGATAGGTGAAATCTTTTTAGAAATCAAGTAATAAGAAGAGGAATGAGGGAAATCATACATAAAATTAAAATTTAACGACGTTCACAAGAATACATAAATTGTGCCTCAGAAATTATTATTATTTTTAAATAGTCTAAAAAAATTTACAAGAATTTTAAGAATAGGACTTGATGGATCGGTTTGAAACCCTAAAACTATATACTAGTAGTTTTTGTGAAAAGTTTTGGGAAACTATTGTAACGTTGGGAACAAAATGAGATGTTTACTCTCCTCAGAGGTTCTCGCTGGTT
>NC_041388.1:605317700-605353758 GCF_002162155.2 Triticum dicoccoides
ACGGGAGCGCGCACCGCTAGAGACGAATCCTCCAACCAAATCAGCACAGGAAATGAGTATAGATTGTTCTCTACGAGGAAATCACAGCATTATTATAATAAGAAACAGATTGAAAACAAAAGCATTGGTTGGGTCAAAGTGGCCGTGTCTCTGAGCCGCTGCGCCCGAGACCACGTTATAAAACCCGCCCAGCCCAATCCCCCAAAATCAGAAGCCCCACACACCACGCCAAACCAAACCCAAAAAAAATCACATTTTTCTACGAGCCCCCTGCGCCCTCGTGTCCAAAGAGCCAGGCGCGACGAGACCACACCCTCCCGTCTCACACTCCCCCTCGCCTTTGTCTCCACTCTCCGGGCCTCGCCGGGAGCGTGAGCCCCCTCCCCCACCTCCCCCGAGAGAGAACGAGGCAAACCAAAACCCCAATGCATCTCCGCCGCCTCCCCCCGCTCCTCCTCCTCGTCCTGCTCGCCGCCGGCGCCGCGGCTGACGGCGACGCGGACGCGCTGCTCGCGGCCAAGGCGGCGCTGTCGGACCCCACGGCCGCGCTCGCCTCCTGGGCCGCCCCGGCGGGCAACGGGACGGGCGGCGGGTACGCGCACTGCGCGTGGGCGGGCGTGTCGTGCGGCGCGCGCGGGGCCGTCGTGGGGCTGGCCCTCGGCGGGCTCAACCTCTCCGGCGCGCTGCCGCCGGCGCTGTCCCGCCTGCGCGGCCTCCTCCGCCTCGACGTCGGCGCCAACGCGCTCTCGGGCCCCGTCCCGGCCGCGCTCGGCCACCTCCGCTTCCTCACCCACCTCAACCTCTCCAACAACGCCTTCAACGGCTCCCTCCCGCCGGCCCTCGCGCGCCTGCGCGGCCTCCGCGTGCTCGACCTCTACAACAACAACCTCACCAGCCCGCTCCCGCTCGAGGTCGCGCAGATGCCGCTGCTCCGCCACCTCCACCTCGGCGGCAACTTCTTCTCCGGCGAGATTCCGCCCGACTACGGCCGCTGGACGCGGCTGCAGTACCTCGCCCTCTCCGGCAACGAGCTCTCCGGCAGGATACCGCCGGAGCTCGGGAACCTCACCAGCCTCAGGGAGCTCTACATTGGCTACTACAACGCCTACTCCGGTGGGGTCCCGCCGGAGCTCGGCAACCTCACCGACCTCGTGCGCCTCGACGCCGCCAACTGCGGCCTCTCCGGGAAGATCCCGCCGGAGCTCGGAAGGCTGCAGAAACTCGACACCCTGTTCCTGCAGGTGAACGGCCTCACCGGCGCCATACCGTACGAGCTGGGCAGCCTTAAGAGCCTCAGCTCCTTGGACCTCTCCAACAATGCGCTCGCCGGCGAGATACCGCCGAGCTTCTCCCACCTCAAGAACATGACGCTGCTCAACCTGTTCCGGAACAAGCTGCGCGGCGACATCCCCGACTTCGTCGGCGACCTGCCAAGCCTCGAGGTGCTGCAGCTCTGGGAGAACAACTTCACCGGCAGCGTGCCCCGCCGCCTCGGCGCCAACAACCGCCTCCAGCTGGTCGACCTCTCCTCCAACAGGCTCACCGGCACGCTGCCGCCGGACCTCTGCGCCGGGGGCAAGCTGCACACGCTCATCGCCCTCGGCAACTCCTTGTTCGGCTCCATCCCCGACTCCCTCGGCCAGTGCAAATCCTTGAGCCGTATCCGTCTGGGAGAGAACTACTTGAACGGCTCCATTCCCAAGGGGCTCTTCGAGTTGCAGAAGCTCACTCAGGTCGAGCTGCAAGACAACCTCCTCACCGGCGACTTCCCTGCCGTGGTCGGCCCCGCGGCGCCTAATCTGGGGGAGATCAACCTGTCCAACAATCAGCTCACCGGTGCATTGCCGGCATCCATTGGAAACTTCTCTGGTGTTCAGAAGCTGCTGCTTGATCGCAACTCGTTCTCCGGCCCGTTGCCTGCCGAGGTTGGGCGGCTGCAGGAGCTCTCGAAGGCTGACCTAAGCGGCAATGCGATCCAGGGGGGTTTGCCGCCGGAGATTGGGAAATGCCGGCTGCTCACTTACTTGGACTTGAGCAGGAACAACCTCTCTGGGAGGATACCTCCGGCCATCTCTGGAATGAGGATACTGAACTACCTCAACTTGTCCAAGAACCACCTTGATGGAGAGATACCTCCATCCATCTCCACAATGCAGAGCTTGACGGCGGTCGACTTCTCATACAACAACTTGTCCGGGCTCGTCCCAGGGACCGGCCAGTTCAGCTACTTCAATGCCACATCTTTCGTTGGCAATCCAAACCTGTGTGGACCATACCTTGGTCCATGCCGCCCTGGCATTGCTGATGCTGGTCACACCAACCATGGCCATGGAGGGCTGTCTAGCACCATCAAGCTGCTCATTGTGTTAGGCTTGCTTCTTTGCTCCATTATATTTGCTACCGCCGCAATTCTGAAGGCGCGGTCGTTGAAGAAAGCCAGTGATGCACGGATGTGGAAACTCACTGCATTCCAGCGCCTTGATTTCACCTGTGATGATGTGCTGGATTCCCTGAAAGAGGAGAACATTATCGGCAAAGGCGGGGCTGGAACTGTGTACAAGGGATCAATGCCCAATGGTGATCATGTGGCCGTGAAGAGGCTCTCTGCAATGGTCCGTGGCTCATCGCATGACCATGGATTCTCCGCTGAGATACAAACACTTGGGAGGATTCGGCATCGCCATATTGTGCGCCTGCTAGGCTTCTGCTCAAACAATGAGACTAACCTACTGGTGTATGAGTATATGCCCAATGGCAGTCTCGGGGAGCTTCTCCATGGCAAGAAGGGCGAACACCTGCACTGGGACACTCGGTACAAGATTGCAATTGAAGCTGCCAAGGGGCTGTGCTACCTGCACCATGATTGTTCACCGCTGATACTTCACCGTGATGTCAAGTCAAACAATATACTTCTTGACTCTGACTTTGAAGCTCATGTGGCCGACTTCGGGCTGGCGAAATTCTTGCAGGACACCGGCGCATCAGAATGCATGTCCGCCATTGCTGGTTCATATGGCTACATTGCTCCAGGTATTAAAACATGTCTTCTTTTAATTAGGTTCAGTCTGACTATTCTCAAAATGCATATATAATGCTGATTTGATGAGTACTTTAATGCTTCTTGCATAGTAAGCTTGTTAGAAACTGTACTATGCCGTAAGCAACTGTTTACTGTACTACTGTGACTTTCACTTCAGACTTGGTAGTTGTTTTGATGAGGACTTTAATGCTTCTTGCATAGGCTTGTTAGAAAACTGTACCATGCCCTAAACAACTGTTTACTGTACTGTTATGACTTTCACTTCAGACTTGGTAGCTGTTTTGATGAGTATTTCAATGCTTACTGACACTGGTCAAGTTATGAGAGTTTACTTCCCAAGCCCAACCATGCAAATTGCTATCAAGATGTAGTTATTAAAACTTGAAACATTGAGGCTTTCTTTGATTTGTTCTGAATGAAATCTGTAAACCTAACGTCCCTTTTTAGAACCACCTCATTACAGTCAGTCCATAAGAGGCTTTTGATTCATGAAATCTGGCATTCCTTGTGTATGTATATTTAGGTTCAGTTACTTCAATTCTATGTTTGCACTCTTCACTTGATGTTCCTCTAGCTGCCAAAAAACATAAATGTATTACTTTCTAACTAATCAATCTCGCATTGCTCTGTTATCTGTGGCTTTCCAGAATATGCATACACCCTCAAGGTCGACGAGAAGAGCGATGTCTACAGCTTCGGTGTGGTGCTCCTGGAGCTCGTCACCGGGCGGAAACCCGTGGGGGAGTTTGGCGACGGCGTCGACATTGTCCAGTGGGTCAAGATGATGACGGGCCCAAACAAGGAGCAGGTGATGAAGATCCTGGACCCGAGGCTGTCGACCGTGCCGGTGCACGAGGTGATGCACGTCTTCTACGTCGCTTTGCTGTGCACCGAGGAGCACAGCGTGCAGCGCCCGACGATGCGTGAGGTCGTGCAGATCCTGAGCGAGCTCCCAAAGCCAGCTGCCAACCAAGGTGATGGAGAGGAAGAGCTTCCTCTCTCCGGCGAAGGACCTGAATCCAACACTCCTGCTCCAACCAGTTCCACTGACGCTCCGACCGGCGACGCGAAAGATCATCATCATCATCAGCAGCAGCACACAAGCTCGGAGTCGTCGCCGCCTCCTGATCTCATCAGCATCTGATCATCCAAGTCCATCCGTTGCGAAAACATGCGGGCTTCTTCGATCGTGCAAGCCTAGGCCTGAATCTAGGGTTCGTTGAGTGAAAGACTTGTTGGTGTGCTGTACATATCCAAGCTGCTTTGGTGGTGGGGCGTCCAAGAGCTTCCAGTTTGGTGTGTGTGTGTGTGTGTGTGTGTGTGTGTGTGTGTTTGGTACTTTGCTTTGCTGCTTGTAGCCGTAGGGATTATGTGGTAGTGGAGCCTTTGATGATCTTTCCTTGTGCAATGTAGTAGCAGTAGTAGTATCAGTAGTAGCCATCTATCAATGTCAAGCTCCTTTCCAGTGTCCATCCGGTCCGGTCCAGCATGAGAATCTAAATCTTTGTTGTGGAACCATGATCCTCTTTAAAGTGCCTCGTGTTGATCTTCAAATATTTGCATTGTTGTAGTGGGCTCGTCTCATGTCCAGTTCTCATAGCAAGAGTAGTACCACCATTGCTGCTAACAGAGAAAGAAAAGCGCTTTCTTTCTGGCCTCTGAGGAAGATGATAATTGCGAAGCGCTTTTGTGCTGCCAAAGCGTTCGATTGATTGATGCTGCTCCCTTTTTGACTTTGCCTGACGTTCAGAGACAACCAAAGAAAGAATTCTTGTTGATCGAAGCCGGTTCGCGAATGTCAAACGATGCTTTGCCCTTGGCGTGAAGCCAAGCGGCAGCGTCTGATCTGATCTGTGACTAATGTCAGATAATGCGCTGCTTTGAGGCCCCATCTAATCCAATGATGATCGATGATGCGCCTCGGCGACCCCCTGGCCCTGTGGGGAATGGGTGTTAATCATGCCGCACCGGCGCACGGCCGCTGCGACGTCGTCAGGCCGGATGATGGTTGATGGGGGCACGCACCGGCACCGCGAACGGCCGGCGTGCCTTTCCACGGCCCCTCTCCCTCGTTTCCTCGTTCCCCTGATCCGATCTGATCTGATCTACACTGGTTTTGCTCCGGCGCTTTTCGAACGGAAAATCAATCCAGGGGTGTCGATCGAGTTTCTTCACGTAGCGTGAACTGCCCTCGTCCTCGGCCTCCGTCGCTACGCCGGCGAGATCTCTACGCGACTACGCCGCCGTTTTCCAGATTGGACTGTTACCGATCGATGGTGCGTTTGTACCGTGCCACTGTTGCCGTTTTCTTCGGTCCCGTCCCGTCCCGTCCCGTTGTATGCATGCATGCATGCGTCCAAAGAGAATGGTCACATCCACAACCAGACGAGACGCCACGACCGCACTCCAATCTGGATCGCACCCTGTGTTTGCTTTCTTGCCCATTCGTCCAATTATTGGCGTGGCCTCAGCCTCACATAAGGGCATCTTCAACAGTTATAAGATAGGTGTTGATAAATTTGCCATCTAGGACATAGTGATGATGTGGCATGTAATAAATGTAGAAAGAGAGCAAAGTTGTATGTAGTTTAGGGCCTGTTTGGTTCCAAATAAGTCACCAACTTATAAGTCGAAAAGTGAAAAAAGTGACTTATTTTGCCAAACAGATCCGACTTATAAGTCACCCCAACTTATAAGTCATAAGTTGCTCCACCCCAACTTAAAACTTATAAGTCACCCCCTTTTGCATGGGTCCCACCACCTGCATGATGTTGATTGGTGTGGAAAGGTGTGTCAGGTGACTTATAAGTCAGGTGACAAACAAACAGGCGTGACTTATAAGTCACTAGTTTTAAGTCACCTGACTTATAAGTCGGGTGACTTATTGAAACCAAACAGGCTCTTAACCAACAACCTTTGCACAAGCTCCTAGGTGAAATAGAGAGCAATCACATTTATTTTCTTACCATCTATTGGATAGCCTACATACAATCCATTGGAGTAGTTGTATGATAACTTGTTGGTTGATGACATGGACATTCTACCAACAAGACTAACATACAACCTGTTTGTGAGATAGGTGTTGATAAATTTGCCACCTAGGACATAGTGTTGATGTGGCATGTATTAAATGTGGAGAGAGAGCAAAGTTGTATGTAGATTAACAAACAACCTTTGCACAAGCTCCAAGGTGAAATAGAGAGCAATCACATTTATTGTCTCACCATCTATTGGATAGTTTACATACAACCCATTGAAGTAGTTGTATGATAGCTTGTTGGTTGATGACATGGACAATTTACCAACAAGACTAACATACAACCTGTTTGAAGATGCCCTAAACTAAGGTCACGTAACCCCATTTCCGCCCCGTGTCTAGTGTAAAACCCGAGAGATCGGGCGGTGATCAAGGTTCGTCCATTAGAGCAACTCCAATGGGGCGACATGGCGCATTTATCCGCTTTTTATCCGTTTGGGTCGGCCGTCCGCCCGGCATCCGCCCAGTTTTACATTTGGGTCGACAATGCGTCCAACGCGCCGACCCATTTCATGTCCGCATTCAACTTAAATAAAAAAGGCCCGCGACCGATCATGCCAGCGGCCATGTCTCATGTGCCGGCTTTAGAAAATATCACAGTTCATGCTGACGCACTCACCAGTCGGCCGACACATATGCCAACACACAAAAAATGGTGGGACTTGAGTTCGACCACGCCATCGCGGCTCCCGTGGTCATGCCGGCACACCTGCGGGCATAAAAAAAAGATGGCCCTCGACGCCATAGATCACTCGTCGTCGAACTTGAACATGTCGGCCTGCATGTTCTCGAATCACAGCCTCTTCCTTGACGACAAGGCGTTGAGATCCACCTTCATGATCTCCACCCCGGTCATCATGCTTACAAGAGCCACTTCTTTCGTCTTTGTCTTGGCGTTGGCGGCCTCGATCTCTAGCATCTTGGCTTACTTCTCCGCCTCGAGCTCGAACATCTTGGCTTGCTTCTCGGCGTCAAGATCAAGCCTCCTCCTTTGGATCTCCATGAAAGCATCCATTTGCTCCGCCTTGAAACATCGGTGCTCCTCCTCCCTTGAGTCCTTCTTATTCATCATTCCGTCCACGTTTGCGATCAAGGCATTGGTGGCCGCATCTCGCTTGTCCTCCTTCTTGGAGTTGGTCTTCCCCCACGGCCGTGCCGGCTCGCCCTCCCCAACATCCTCCACGGCGCCCTTCCCCCCACGTGCCTTGAGTGCGGCGTATTGTGCCTTGAACTTCTCTTTGTCCTTGATGACCCGATAGCAATAGGAGAGGTTGAAGCACTTGCCATTGTGTTGAACCTTGAATGCCTCCAAAGCTTGAAATGCCTACAAAATGTTTCCATGCAAGCATATGGGCAAGTGATAGCAAATGAAGACGTAAAAGGATGATCTTGATGGCACAAAAGAGGGCGGCTTGCTTGCTATCATACCATGTCTTGCACGCCGATGTCGCTCACGGGGCGGGCCTTGACGCTCTCAAGGGTGGCGCAAAACTTGTTGCACTCTTGTTGGATCACCCTCCACCGCTTGGAAATGGAGACCCACCCGCGCGTGCTCACAAATTGGTAAGGTGGAAACTTCTTGCGTCATGAAACTCGCGGTGCACACGAGTCCAAAAGGTCGAATGCTTTTGCTCGGCGCTCGTCTTTGGGTCTTGTCCAATGTCTCGTCAACACTCGCAAAGAAGCTTGTCCTCGGCAGCTGTGTACGCCTTCGTGCGCTTGCTCTTGCGCTTTGGCTTAGGACCGGCGGCTTGGTTGACGAGCTCGTCCTCGAACAAAGGCTTCACTTCGATGTCGCACTCGTCCTCTTCCTCTAGCCCATAGTCGTCCGGGAACTCGTGGTCGAAGGGGAAGCCGTCCAGGTCGATGCTGACCTGATCACACATGAAGGCCGCCTGATCGGGATCATAGCCAGCGGCCGGCGTGAACGCCCCGCGACCGTCCTGGCTTTGTGTCTTCTCGGGATCGTAGCCAGCGCCCGGCGCACCACCCTCGAAGATGAGGTTTTGCATGTAGTCCTCGTCGACGGCGGACGGCATTTCCTCGAACAGGTTAAGGGCGTCCGGGACCCCGCCGGCTGGCGTCTGTCGCGCGCGTTTCCTCGTGCCGCCGGACAACGAGCCACCGACCACCGGGGTGGCATTGGAGGTCGATGGGCGCGGGCGTGGAAGGCACGACCACGCTCACGTCGGGTGAGCACTCCACGGAGAGGCGGGAGGCCTGCAGGTAGACGTGGAAGCCGGGGACCGGGTTGCAAGCCGACGCGCGGGGTGAGTCGGGCATCACCATCCGAGGAAACGTTGACGAGCCGGTGCTGGCCGCGGCGACGGCGGCTTGGAAGACGCTGTGCTGGCTAGGGTTTACCCCTAGCATGTAGAGCGCCTTCCTCATTGCCGCGGCGACGGCGGCGGCCTGCGCGGCGGACTCATCCCTCGCGTCCACGGCGTGCCTCCGGCCCTTCCTCTTGGCCGACTCCCTTGCCCGCTGATCGGGCGTTAGCGCCTTCTTTGGCTTGGTCGTGGCGGCGTTCTTGCGTGGGGCACGAGTCTTGCCTTTCCCGGAGGGGGCGACGGCGTCGGACGAGGCGAGGGAGGCGAGGCCGGCGGCGGCGTCGAGGTCGAGGTCGATGGCGTCCTCCATGGCTGGTTGGAGGGCCGGGGCGCGCGCGGGCGGGAGCGTTTTTGGGGAAAATGAGAGGAAATGGTGGTGGCTGCCATCGACCGGCGGGCCCGGGGAGAGGAGTAGGCGCGCGCGCGTTCGTCTCGTGTCCGCGCCGACGCAAATCCGGCTCAAAATTGGGCATGGAATGGGTCGCCCGTGGACGAAAAACGGACGCGCGTCCGTTTGGGTCAGCGCGTTGGGCCACCACTTCTATCCGCGCCGACCCAAACGGACGCGGGCGGACGAAATGGGTCGCCCCATTGGAGTTGTTCTTAGCATCTACAGCCGGACTTTACAAATCCGGCCCCCCGAATAACCGCGGATGTGATCAGACGTGTCCGTGGATAGTGACCGGTCACTTCTCAAATTAACTGCTTTGCATCCATCACTCTCATGTTTCATCGAGGATGGCCTGTTGCTCTGCCCGGATCTGCTCAAGGAGCTCGAGCCGGTGCTCCAGCGTCAGAAATGGCTCGCTCCTCACCCGACGGCATGGGGGCATGGCTACTAGGCTGACGGATGGAGTGGAAAATGATGGCGGCGGCGGATAGGAGGAGGAAAATGTGGATGGATGGTAGGGTTTCGGTGTTGCCGGTTGACTTAAATAGCCGCGTAAGACACTACGCGGTCCAACGGAGCTGCGCCACGCGGCGCCACCTGTCCGACGACGAAGAAGACGAGCTTCGGACCGTCGGGTTTAAGGGCGTTTTCGGCTAAGATCCCTTCATTGGTCCGACATGACAGGCGTGGCCGACGCTTTCGGACGTCTCAATATCGGCCCTGTATTTAAGCTGAATATAAGGAGTGCCAGTTAGTCCAGACATTCGAGGCCCGTTTAAGACGTCTGTCTGAATCGGAAAAATATGATCGGTCAGTGACTGGATGGTCCGTTCAGGCATGTGAGAAGGGTTTCGTGTCAAGCGAGCGAGCAAGCAAGCAGGGCACCGCCATCATTGAGGCGCAACAATACCCCGACCACAGCTTTTATCTCTATCTCTCTTGTTGGTGGCTGGCCAGAGATGATGACGCGGGCTCTGCCTTTCCCACTGTTCACCCCAAGCCTGTTTACTCAACTTCCACGGTTTACACTCGCCTGCGGCTGTGCCTAGCTAGAATAGGAAAAAAATAACGCTCACCAGAGTCACGGTTTCTTCCTCTGTTGCTCACTCTGGTTCATGGCCGGAGACAGCGGCCAGTGCACAGCCAAGCTGTGCGCGCACGTGATGAGACCTACCGTAGCTATAGGCAGGCAGACAGTGGAGTCCATGTGCCAACGATCTACTCTTGCAGACAGACAGACAGACGACAAAGTACACGGGTTAGATTCTGAATTAACAGGTTGAGTCCAAAACAGCGTGATGCGGCCGGCGCTAATGTGCCAACTTGTGCGCACGACGCCGGAGTTGGTGAATCACAAGAAGATAAAGCGACGAATTGATGTGGAAATCAGCGTGCACCCGCCAGCGTCTGGGCGTCTCGGGTGCGTAGTATGGTCCGGCGACCAGCGGAGACGGGGCCGAGGACGTGTTTGTCTTTACAAGTCGGTCAGCGTTTGCCAAAAAGGAGAAAAAGAAAACAGTCAGCGGGCTCACGTGGTAGCTGGCGTATGGTACATGGTGTGGTGGTGGTGCAGGTAAACCTGGGAATCGTTTGTGATCCAAGCTAAACCCAGGCCAACCCATACATGTATAGGTCCAGTCATCAAACCAAACCAGACCAAATTGCAAATGCTACAATCCAAACCAATCCAAACTGAATGTATTCTCAAGCCAAATCCATCCAGACCTTTTTCGACGTACAGTTTGAACCCAAAGTTTCAAACCATAGGTCAGTCAGCAGCAACTTGGAACGATCCAAACTTAACCTGTACATACAGAACTACGAAAGGTACCAGGCACGTACCAATGGCGGCTAGCTTAGTGTGTGCTTGGTGTGAGGAGCTTCAGTGTACGCAGTCCATGTGTGCATCGGAAGAGCAGACGGCGGCGCCCGCACGGTGGCCCGTGGCCGGCTACAGAACCTTGCCGGACGTGTGCAGAACCCTTTGGCAGACCGTTGGGCCGATGATCCTGACCGGGGTCTTACAGTTCCTGATCGGCTTCGTCACCGTCGCCTTCGCCAGCCACATCGGCAAGGTCGAGCTCATAGCCATCTTCATTGTCAACAACGTCCTCGAAGGCATCGTCTTTGGGTTCCTCGTGTTCCACATGGAGTTGACTATTGTCACTGGAGATCTCGGTGGTGGCAGGGCGATACGTGTGTCACTCATCTCCGGCGGCGGCTGCACCTAAACCAAGCGTTGGTCTCACATAACACTGACGGTGTATGGTTAAACTGGTTTTTATCGATGGGCTAAACCCTTTAAAAGTGGTCAAACCCTTATAGGTTTTGGGTTTTAAGGTTTTGGGCGAAAAAATTGTCCAGAACAAAATCGTAAGAGTGATCCAACCTGTATTTTTTTAAAGGCGCCGAAAATCCACACCCAAGACCCTTATATTTGAAGGTTGGAAGGCCAAACCGAGGGTGCCCCGTATACCGGTCAAACCTCCTCCGAGCAAACACGTCGCCGTAAAATTAGTTGGACGCCGGAATCGTTCGCCAGTTCAAATTGGACGAGCTCGACCTCGTCGTGGCCTCCCGTGACCTCATCCTGGCCGCTGGAATCCCTCCCTTCACGGCCGGCAAAGGGGCACGGCTCGGTCGGCGTGACCGGCAACAGAGCAGGGCGCGGCCAGCAGGCGACGGGGTGTGGTCGGCGGGGACGAGGCGTGGCCGACGGGGCTAGGCGCGACTGGTGTGGCCGGCGCGGCCGGCTAGGGGAAGGGGCGGCGCCAGCTGGGTTGGAGGAAGGAGCTCTTATCCCAGTTTTACAATTTGTTTTTACGGTATTTGTTCGGCCGTAGTTGAAATGGACCCTTAAAATGTTTTTTTCTACCCTTATTCCAGTTTTACAGTTTGTAGTTTTAAGGATCTGCTAGAGATGCTCTAAAACGGTCCGAGACCAATTTGTCTGTGTCCAGACCAAACCAATCCAATCTATTAATTACAAAAGTCCACACCAAACCAAATTACGATATAGGCTGGACCCATTTCAACCGAACCAAAGCAGGCCAACAGGAAAACCAAATTGAAACTATGGTTTCAGACCAATATATTCTCAGGTTTGGGTGCAGGCTTGTTTCCTCTTTTCTCTGAAGAGGACGTCCGTCCACAATTACTCTGATCCGGGGTGTACCAACAGCGGTGTAGCACAGTTCAACAACAGGGGAAGGAGAACCACTGCGAGGCACCGCCGCTCTCGCTCGCATCACGCCACGCTCTCGACTGAATTCTGATAAAATGGTGTACATTTCAATGTTTCACGTGCACAAAAACTCGTTTTGCGAAAAACGACAACTTTTATAAAAGACAAAAGAGGAAACAAACTGTAAAACTGGGATAATTTCAACGTAGAACATGCATAGATAATTTTGCAAAACGAGTTTCTGTGCACGTACCACGTTGAAATGTAGCCGGGAGTTATTTTATCAGAATTTTGTGACATGTACATATCGGAAACTGCACAGAAACTCGTTTTGCGAAAAACAACAACTTTTGTGCCACATGTATAAAAGACAAAAAATAGTGTTAAAAAGCCTTTTCATGAGACATTATTTTAGTCTTTTTTACACAAGGCGTATAAAATGTCGGTTTTTCACGGAACTTGGCGTGCGCACATACAATGTTCAGATGTACGCGTTGAATTTGTGGTTGGAATTTTTTTATACTAGTAATAATGTACGTGCAATGCACGCTTATATTAGGTAGGATATTAGTTGCTCGTTATATTAGGTAAGATATATCTGTTGCATGTTGGTATTTGGTAAGATATCAATTACTTTTTTTACGGGAATGGTAGGATATTAATTACATGAAAGATTTTATGGGATAGCGTTGAATCAAAACGTGTTTATAACCAATGGCAGTGGTGGGTAATTAGAGCGTTAAACGTGTTTGGTGCTCAACATTGGAGCGATTTGAACCGCTAGATAACATGATTTGACGGTCGAAATGGTTTGGATCTACCCCTTTGGATCTTTTTATATTGGTATAGATATAGATTATGATATATATTTTTCAATGGCAGGAGCATATGCTCCCATGTGCCAAAGTGAATTTCTACTAGACTATAGGCAATACTATTTTGATGACGCTCAATTTTCTACGGAATAAACCGTGAGATCCCAAAAGCTTCTTAATTTCCAACATTAGGCTAGCTATAGTGGGGTAACTTAGGTAGTAACTTAACACATTCAAAGACAAATTTGCTTATATGACACGTGTTTAATGAGGAAATAGGTGCTTGTGGTAACATAATACCATTCATGACACTAGCACTATGTTACTTTGCACTATGAAAGTAGTAACTTAGACTAGTGTCATATGCATGACACTAGTATAAGTTACTCCCCATTATGACCGGCCTTAGGGGTCCATAAGCCTACTTGTCCAATGAGTTACTCATCAATGCAGCTACCAGTACTGAACAGTCTGATTGAATTAAATGGGGAGGTCTGACTGTTGAGGCTAGCCATAGTGGGGTAATTTAGGTAGTAACTTAAGACATCCCAAAACAATTTTGCTTATGTGGTAAGTATTTAATAAGGAAAGAGGTGCTTGTGGTAACATAATATGTTACTGTAACATAGCGCTTCCCGAGACGAGGTAATATCACTGGTAGTCACTAAACTTGCGTTGGATGTGCAGTTTAGTGCTACAACTTTAAAAATACGGATTTCCCATTAGTTAACTTGCGTTTAGGTTCATATACGGCCACTCTCGTTGACTGCCCGCGTATTTGCCGATGACATGGCATGCCACACAAGCAGAGGCCCACTGTCAGTGACACATGCCGTTTCAAGGAGTCGCATGCATGGTGTTTTTGCACAGACCTCCCTGCACTTATTTTCTTTTGCACAAAAATGTCCTTGCTGACAGTGGCCCCACCAAAACCCGGTCACCAGCGTGTTTATATAGCGTGCGTCGAGGGCGGGAAATAACAATGTGGCAAGCGGGCTAATGGCGGGAAATGGCTTTAGAAGAAGCACTGGATGGCGGGAATGAGCTTGCGAAAGCGGGAGTAGTCACGGGTGTCGCCGGCGCGTATCTCTTACATCTGTCAGACGTACGGGCGGCGGAGCAAAGGAAAGAGATGGTACAAATAGTTGGTACAAAAGACTTGAGTACACGTAACTAAACAAATTAGTCTCACTGCCCGAGTGGTTAGATGGTGTGGGTTGTTGCTAGCACGGTCTGGGTTCGAATCCTAGGCCACTCATTTTTTTGGTTTATGACTATGAACATATCTGCAGAATGTATTTGAGCATAAAAATGTCAGTAAAACAATGAAAAAAGCAGGCCACTTTTTTGGGCATATGACAGTAAGCATATGTGCAGACTCAGTTTAGCTTATGGCTATGAACATATCTGCAGAATGTATTTGAGCATAAAAATCTCAGTAAAACAATTCAAAAAGCAGGCCACAGGCCACTTTTTGGGGCATATGACAGTAAGCATATGTGCAGACTCAGTTTAGCTTATGGCTGTGAACGTATCTGCAGAATGTATTTGAGCATAAAAATCTCAGTAAAACAATTCAAAAAGCAGGCCACTCTTTTTGGGCATATAATAGAAAACATATGTGCAGACTCAATTTAGCTTATGGTTGTGAACATATCTGCAGAATGTATTTGAGCATAAAAATCTCAGTAAAACAATTCAAAAAGTAGGCCACTCTTTTTGGGCATATGACAGAAAACATATGTGCAGACTGATTTTGGGCATATGACAGTAAACATTTGTGCAAACTGATTTTGGGCATATGACAGTAAACATATGTCATAGCTCCAAACTGGGAGAAGTAGCGAACAAAATCCATACTAAACAGGGAAATTAGTACTGACAAAAGCATGGTTCATTTGTCATGTAAACCTAAGCAGAACAAGGTCTTTTTTTTCCTCATTTACCCCAACAAAAGGAGCAGTTCATTCATGAACTATTCTACACAAAAGTTCGTTCATGAACTTCATCACTTGGTCATCCAACTACAGAGATAGGAAATCATGCATGTCCTGAGGCCAGCCATCTCCAAACAGGCCACTTGGGGTGCATTTTGGCTCACAAGTACCTCTTCTTCTCCCTGCATAAAAAGTGGTGGTTGCTGGCTGCTTTGTCCATCATTTCCAAAAAGCAAGTTGTAGAATCCTGGAGCAGCAGCCCTTGCTCCTCTGGGAGGATTACTTCCACTTGGGTAATTGCCACCTCTAGTTGCACTTGGAGCAGTTCCTCCCCTTGTTGCATTGCTTACTATTCTGCCTCCTCTTGTTGCATTGCTTGCACTTCTTCCTCCCCTTCTTGCATTGGTACCACTTCTACCACCCCTTGTTGCATTTCTTGCACTTCTTCCTCCTCTTGTTGCATTGCTTCCACTTGTTCCTCCTCTCACCCTGCCCCTGGACATGGCTGTTGTCACCCTGCCTATAGGGATTGTGTCCCTAGCATTAGCAATAAAGCTAGACTCAGGCAGGGGACCAAAGTTCATAGGTGCAAGGTATGTAAATTTTTCCTGCCAATATAGTTAACATATAACATATCATATGAGCAATTGTTAATTCAGAAAAAAAATTCCAAAAAGAACCAACACTGCATATTTTACCCTTTCCTGCATCTTGTAAACCATAGAATCTGGAGTTTGTGTTGGATCAAACTGTGGGTAAACTCTGTGTGGCATAATGTTCTACAGAAGTACAAGTAATATATCAATGCACAGAAGTACAAGTAATATATCAATGTATAAGAAAAGATGTAAGAAACTTACAGCAATTATGCTTGGATCATCGTATTCTTCTTCTGATTCCCCAGGTGCTTCCTCGGTAGGTGGTTGATTCACGTGTTTGTAATGCCCTTTCTTGTTATGATCAGCGCCCCCACAAACAGAGCAATGCATGCTAACACCATGCTTGGTCAACTTCCTAACTCCTTTCTTATCCTTCTTCTTCTCTGGATCTTTTTTCCTACTTTTCTTGGGCCTGCCCATTACTTTGGTGTATATGGGTGGAAAAACAGGATTGCCATGCATCTTTTTCCATTCCTCTGGATCCCTCATTGGCCTCATATTGAAGCCATAACACTTCTTGTATTCCTCAACAGTGTAGCATGAATGGACCATGCTCTCAGGCTCAATTCTCTCATGCCTAAAACAAGCAATTGCATGATGACAAGGTATACCAGACAATTCCCACCTTTTGCAGTTACAGCTCAACATGTTCAGATCAACAATGTAAGTGTTGTTTAATGAGATAACCTGGAATACACCTCTTCCATACTCCCTCACCCTGCAATTTTTTGCCCACTCAACATACTTGTCCAGCTTCTTCTGTATCTTGGGACAAAGCCTGCCTATCCACTTTTCTGCCTCCCTTTGCTTACCAACCATCCTATTTGAAATCTTCCAGAAGATGTAATCCAGCATTGATTTAATTGGCAACTCTCTACCATCCAAAATGTAGCTGCAAATTTGCACAAATATGTGTTCACACAATCAATGAAGCAAATGCAACAGAAATCAAGCAATACATCATACTTGCAAACAATGAAACTAACCTGTTAAACACCTCACACATGTTATTCAGCAATATATCACACTTGCAAAAAGGGTCAAAGAAAGCTTTGATCCAAGTTCTTGGGGACAAGTTCTTAACCCAATTGAATGCTGCAAAGCTGTGATCTCTCATCTTATCCATGTTTCTGGTGTAGGCAGCTTCATTAGTGGATCTTGCTATGGCCCAGAGGTCATTCTTCAGTTGTTCACCCTTGTGTACTTTGTGGAAATTTTGGTAAATGTGCCTAACACAGTTCCTATGTTCTGAATCAGGGAAAACTTTCTTCACAACATTCGTCAAACCCTACAACAACATAAACATCACTTAACATATAATGATATTCTGTCGAGCTATCGAGCTAAAATCGAGCGAGCCAACATTGGCTCAAGATCGGCTTGTTTCTTGGTCGAGCTACATAAAGTGTTCAAACTCAGCTCGTTTCTTTTCGAGTCGATCTTGAGCGGTTCATGAGCCTCGAGCTTTTCTTGCATCCTAGTTCCAGAACTTTGGAATAGAACATTTTACAAATAAAAGAACAAAAAAACCATGACTCACCTTCTGTCTGTCACTCATAATGGTGAATGTTGATGTATTGATTATATTCAGGTCATCCTTCAAAGAGGCTAGAAACCACTCCCAACTGTGTGTTGACTCCACTTCACATATGCCAAATGCTATAGGGAAGATACAATCATTTGGATCAATCCCAACTGATGTCAATATATTCCCCTTATATCTTGTTTTGATGTGACAACCATCAAGGAAAATTATTGGTCTACAGCCCTTCAAAAAACCCCTCTTACATGCATCATAAGACCAGTACAATGTTGAGAAGTGGTCCTTTGTGACCTTGGCCTTGTCATCAAACACTTCCTTTGTGCACAAGAAAAATAGGCTCCCTGGATTGCTCCTTCTCAACTCCTGCCCATAGTCCCATAAAGTGTTGTATTGATCGTCATCTTCTCCCCTGATTTCTTTAACGGTTGATCTTCTTGCCCTTCCCAACTTACTCATGTGAGCAACTAAGTTAAATTCTTGTTCCACCTTCTCTGAAAATTTCAGTAAGGGCATTTTCTCATTGCCTCTGAACTCTTCTCTGAACTGTTTAGTAAGAAAGGGAGCAGTAAGCACTTTCAGATCCCAAGCTTTGGTGCAAGTATGTTTGTCAGTATACTTCTTGATCTGAATGCCGCTGGATCTGTTGTCCTTGCCTGCCTTCAAGTACCAAGTACAATCATCCTTGCATACTGCCTCTAATGACCTGTTAGTATTCCTGAGCTTCCTCACCTTCACTCTATTTCTGACACTGTATGCATTGAGAGCATGTCTCAGCTCTATCATGTCTGCAAATACCATACCTAGCTTAAACACTGGTGCATTCAGGTCTGTGGTAGGGTTGAAAACACTGAATTTATGCTTCAACTTCTCTTTCTCTTCTCTTGACATATTCAAATGACTGTCCTTCGGTGCATCTTCTGGGAGTTCTGCTTCATAGTCAGAAAATTCAGTCTTCTCTCTGTGGTCATCTACATTTTTGTCAACATGTGCATCAAACAGGTCATCGTCACTATCTTGCACATCAAAGTCACTCTCATAAAAATCCTCATCTGTTAACTCATCCTGAACATCACCCTCTTCTTCACTGCTCTGACCATGCTCCTCTCCTTGCTCTTCCTCCACTGCAGCTGTAAACCCAGAACTAGATCCTTCACCATATGGCATCCTCCTCTTTGTTTTCCTTGATACATTCTGTCTTGGACTCTTTCCTTTCGCTGAGCAGCTACCATTTTCTTTTCCATTGGGTTTTGTGGGAGTAATGACCTTAGGCAGTTCTGTCACTCCAGTAATCAAAACATCATCATCTGATGACTGCAAAGTTTCACCATGATCTACTACAAGCAGTAGGTTCTTGTGCTCTATTGTTACAATAATCATAAGAACAATATCTGCATCACATTGCATAAGCTTAAGCCCATCAGCAACGGTCTTCCCTGGTTGGCACCAATACACATCTAATTTGGAGGCTTCCATGTCATGTACCAGTTATGAAAGAAAATCCTTGATCCATAACATTGACCATGTGTCACTCTCACACATGTCAAATCAGTCAACCTCATAATCCATGTAAGTCTTGTTGCTCTCACTCCCACAGAAGAAACCCTTGTGGTGTATCTGAACACTAAACAAGCCATCAAAATCACCTGCATTGTGAAAATAAAAAAATTCACTAAGTAGGGTACGTCGAATTTACTGAAGAAAAATTCAGTTAACAACTAAATAAGTACAACACAAGTTCAACAGCTAACTATCCATTACAGTACACATTTCGAGTACATTTTCAGTACACGCATTCAGCAGCTAATTATCCATTACAGTACCAATAGAGCACACAATCTTAAAAAAACAGAGTACACACATTCAGTGTCAAAAAAATTCAGTTAATTGCATGCAGTTTCTGAAATTCAGAGTACACACATTTAGTGTCAAAAAATTCAGTTAACTGCATGCAGTTTCTGAAATTCAGAGTAAACACATTTAGTGTCAAAAATTTCAGTAACTGCATGCACTTTTTGAAATTCAGAAGTTCAGTTAACTTCTTGCCCTTCCCAGTACAAACATCAGACATTTGTCAACTATATAATCTAACCAAACAGGGGACCTAGACCTTCCCGAACCCTAGTTTGATTTGCAAACAGCGGGCCTGGACCTTCAAAATCCAATCCGTCCTTTCAAGATCGGTTAAGAACAGCGCGTCCATACGAGAAACTATCAAAGATAATGGCCATAACACATGAACCCTAGATACGCGAAACGGGGCAGGAAGAAGACGACTAGGAGCAGATGAGAGAAACTAGACGGAGGAGAGCAGGGAGGGGTGGGGGTGGGGGGAGGGGGCAGACGTACCATACGACGGCGCAGCTTCGCCCGGATGTCGACGACGCGGTTCATTCATCGCCTCTGACGACGGCCGCCGTCAAGCACCGCCTCCTCCGCCTTCGCCTCTGTTTGATCGGGAAACGAAGCGGTGGGGAGTTAGAATGAATGGCCAGAGATATTGGGGTACCGCTCCGCAAATATGCACGGTTGGCTTGCTCCCGCCCTTGCAGGGACATTTTTGCGCAAAAGAAAATAAGTGCAGGGGGTCTGTACAAAAACACCACGCACGCGACTCCTTGAAACGGCCTGTGTCACTGACAGTGGGCCTTTGCTTGCGTGGCATGCCATGTCATCGGCGAATACGCGGGCAGTCAACGAGAGTGACCGTATATGAACCTAAACGCAAGTTAACTGACCGAAATCCGTATTTTTGAAGTTGTAGCACTAAACTGCACGTCCAACGCAAGTTTAGTGACTACCAGTGATATTACCTCTCCCGAGACAAAATGAGTTTATGAGCTAATAAATGAAGTAATCTATGACACTAATATATGAAGGAGTATGCTACTTTGCAGTATGAAGATAGTAACTTAGACTAGTGTTATATGCATGGCATTGGTATAAGTTACTCACCACTATGACCAGTCTGAATGCTAAATGATAGTCATTCCAGAATAACAATGATTTTAGCTTCAAGAGCGTCTTTGCAGTGGAAGAGATATCTGTATGCCGGGACTATTCCTTCGGAATTTCACAACACCATTCCAGTACCTGCTAATCCGTTATCCAGTGTCCTTCATATAGGAACCATCAATGGAGAGAGCCACCCAACCATCTGGTGGTTTAGGCCATGGTCTTCGTGCCTGTAATACAGGAGTATAGACAGTTGGTGTCTCCACAATTGGCATTTTATCTCTAATAATCTCTTCCACACTATACTTCCGGGCTTGGTTAAATGAAGATAAGTAGCTGCACAGAAATGTCCTGGTTATGTCTGGAGGTGGAACTGTTTCGTCATGGAGCAAATCGGTTCTTAGAGTATCTACAGTCGGACCTCTCAAAGTTGCCTCATATGATCGAGCGGGCTTCCCGGTCACTACCCGGTCACGTTTTTTTGACCCTGATGGACGTCTCAAACGAGCTTCAAACACCTGGACTGACCGGCACCCCCTGAAGGAAATATGCCATAGGGCAATAATAAAGTTGTTATTTATATTTTCTTATATCATGATAAATGTTTCTTACTGATGCTAGAATTGTATTAACCGGGAACTTGGTACATGTGTGAATACATAGACAAACAGAATGTCACTAGTATGCCTCTACTTGACTAGCTCGTTGAATCAAAGATGATTAAGTTTCCTAGCCATAGACATGAGTTGTCATTTGATTAACGAGATCACATCATTAGAGAATGATGTGATTGACTTGACCCATCCGTTAGCCTAGCACGATGATCTTTTAGTTTGTTGCTATTGCTTTCTTCATGACTTATACATGTTCCTATGATTATGAGATTATGCAACTCCCGAATATCGGAAGAACACTTTGTGTGCTATCAAACGTCACAACGTAACTGGGTGATTATAAAGATGCTCTACAGGTGTCTCCGATGATACTTGTTGAGTTGGCATAGATCAAGATTAGGATTTGTCACTCTGATTGTCGGAGAGGTATCTCTGGGCCCTCTCGGTAATGCACATCACTTTAAAGCCTTGCAAGCAATGCAACTAATGATTTAGTTGCGGGATGATGTATTACGGAACGAGTAAGGAGACTTGTTAGTAATGAGATTGAACTAGCTATTGAGATACCGACGATCGAATCTCGGGCAAGTAACATACCGATGACAAAGGGAACAACGTATGCTGTTATGCGGTTTGACCGATAAAGATCTTCGTAGAATATGTAGGAGCCAATATGACCATCCAGGTTACGCTATTGGTTATTGACCGGAGACGAGTCTCGGTCATGTCTACATAATTCTCGAACCCGTAGGGTCCGCACGCTTAACGTTCGGTGACGATCGGTAATATGAGTTTATGTGTTTTGATGTACCGAAGGTAGTTCCGAGTCCCGGATGAGATCGGGGACATGACGAGGAGTCTCGAAATGGTCGAGACGTAAAGATCGATATATTGGACGACTATATTCGGACATCAGAAAGGTTTCGAGTGATTCGGATATTTTTCGGAGTACCGGAGAGTTACGGGAATTCGCCGGGGAGTATATGGGCCTTATTGGGCTTTAGGGGGAAGAGAGAGGGGAGGCTGCGCGCCCCCCAAGGCTTAGTCCGAATTGGACTAGGGGGAGGGGCCGCGCCCCCTCCTTCATTCTCTTCTCTTTTCCCTTTCCTTCCCTCCTACTCCTACTACATGGAAGGAGGGGGATTCCTACTCCCGGTGGGAGTAGGACTCCCCAGGGCGCGCCATAGTAGAGGGTCGGCCCTCCCCCTCCTTCACTCCTTTATATACGGGGAGGGGGGCACCCCATGAAGACACATAAGTTGATCAGTTGATCTTTTAGCCGTGTGCGGTGCCCCTCCATCACAATCCACCTCGGTCATATCGTAGCGGTGCTTAGGCGAAGCCCTGCGTCGATAGCATCATCATCACCATCATCATGCCGTCGTGCTGACGGAACTCTTCCTTGAAGCTCTGCTGGATCGGAGTTCGTGGGACGTCACCGAGCTGAACGTGTGCTGAACTCGGAGGTGCCGTACGTTCGGTACTTGGACCGGTCAGATCGTGAATACGTACGACTACATCAACCGCGTTCTCATAACGCTTCCGCTTACAGTCTACAAGGGTACATGGACAACACTCTCCTCTCTCGTTGCTATGCATCACCATGATCTTGCGTGTGCGTAGGGATTTTTTTTGAAATTACTATGTTCCCCAGCGCCCCCCATATCCAGCCCAAATATGGGGCGGATATAGGGTGGCCCGGGCACGCCCGGCCTGCCACCGAGCCCACAAATGTCCCACAAAAAACCCCATCGGCCTCGTCGGTCTGAAACCCTAACTCACTCACTCTCCTCTCTTGCTCCGTCCTCTCCTCTTCCCTCACCGATTTGGATCGAATCTGGCGCAATGCGGAGCTTCGGCAGCCGCTCCAACGATGAGGTGGATCCGGAGTGTGAGCTTGCCCTCCGCATCGCCTTGGAGCGGTCCAAGGTGGAGACGGGGAGGGGGGGAGCTCCGGATCTGCAGCATCGCCGCAATCGCAACTTCCCCGTCGGCGCATCTTAGACGTCGGCGCTGGCCCGTCCCGGCCCATGGGCAGCTCCGACACGCGGCCAGCGCAATCGGCGCCTTTCCTACGCCGTCCCCTCGCCCCGTCGGCTGCTGCTTCCCCACGCCGTCCTCTCGCCCCGTCGGCTGCTGCTTCCCCACGCCGTCCTCTCGCCCCGCCGGCTGCTGCTCCCCCTCGTGGGCAGCAGTGGTTGCTTGTGCCCGTCCCACCGGCCCGGACGCGCATGCCTGAGTCGGAGGCACGCGCTGCCCGCCGTGAGAGGCGGCGAGAAAGGGAGAGGCAGGCTGTGGAGAGCTTTGTCTTCCGTCTGCGTGGGTTACCGGCCGAGCCCGACGAGGACTAGCGGCTCCTCGCGTGGGTCTACCGCCGGTCGCTTATGACGGCGGAGACGGACGCTCGGCGGCTCCGCCGGAAGAACGCCAAGGCTCTTCGGCTTGCCATCGAGCAGTCCGATCAAGCGGGAGGCGTTGGAGAAGGCGAAGGAGGCAGCTCGGTTAGCCAAACTCAGGCGCCATCAGGACCTAGTCGTCCACCGCCTCAAGGGCCTTGTCATCGTCGACTCCTCCTCCTCCTTCGATGACCACGGCTCCTCCATCGAATCGGATGATCGTCCACCAGCCGTCGACGGGTATAACTACGCCGGCGACCAGAAGGAGAAAGGGCCGGCCCGTAAGTGGTGAAGTTGATTTTAATTTCAAGTTTTAGACGTAGTATAAAGTTGTCCATTGTTTACGTGAACTTTGGTGGATCTTTTGGTGAACTATTGTGCTATTTCTATGTCCAAAGCTGATCTATGTAGTTTCATCGACGTTGCATGATATGATATGGATATAGGGGTCCGGATATGAGAGACATGGATGTAGACGACGCGATTTAAGAAGTGCTCGGTCACTGTCCGCGGACGCGTCCGGGTGCATATGGGGCCCCGGATATCAAGTCCGGCTATAGGTGCTCTTACATTCCAAATTCTCCATAACAACATAATTATCGTTGCCCTCACGTCGGCAAAAAAAATAAATCATGCTTGTCCTGACAATCGAAAGTCCTACCATGGCTTCCTCACTTTTTCAATCCTTTTCTTTCTTGTGTGTTCTTTCAAGTGCTCCAAGAATCATAATCATGTCTCGTATGTATCTTCAGCTCCAAGTCTACGACCATGAACTGCAGTTCATTAAACTACTACCGCCGTCTTGATTTATTGGTTTCCTTCGTATTTAGAATTAAATTTTGATCATAGATTTAACTAATAAAGTCTTAGTGCATTTCATCAAAATTTATACCATTGAGAAACTATGTTCGAATATGATCCAACGATATAATTTTTTGTGACATGCATTAACATTTTGTTAGTTAAATATATGATCAAAATTTAACCAGTTCCACCGAAGCACCAACCGGCGAGACGAAAGATCAGCAGCCACAGCTGCAGCACACAAGCTCGGAGTCGTCGCCTCCTCCTGATCTCATCAGCATCTGATCATCCAAATCCCTAGAAGCATCGCCGTCCATCCCGAAAACATGCGGGCTTCTTCGATCGTGCAAGCAAGCATAGGTCTGAATCTAGGGTTTGTTGGGTGAGAGACTTTGTTGCTGTTGTGCTGTACATATCCAAGCTGGTTTGGTGGTGGGGTGTCCAAGAGCTTCCAGTTTGGTGCGTGTGTGTGTTTGGTTCTTTGCTTTGCTGCTTGTAGCCGTAGGGATTATGTGGTAGTGGAGCTTTTGATGATCTTTCCTTGTGCAATGTAGTAGTAGTAGTAGTATCAGTAGTAGCCATCTACCCTAAATGTCAAGCTCCTTTCCTGTCCATCCGGTCCGGTCCGGTCCAGCATGAGAATCTAAATCTTTGTTGTGGAACCATGGTCCTCTTTAAACTTTGAGAAGTGGCATCTGTTGATCTGCATGCAAATGTTTGCAGTTGGCTGGTCTCATATCCAGATATCATAGAGTACCGCCATTGCTGCTAACAGAGAAAGAAAAGCACTTTCTTTCTGGCCTCTGAGGAAGATGATAATTGCAAAGCGCTTTTGTGCTGCCAAAGCGTTCGACTGATGCTGCTCGGTTTTTGACTTTGCTTGACGTTCAGACTTGAGAGACAACCAAAGTATTCCTGCTGATCCGAGGCCAAGCCGGTTCACGAATGTCAAACGATGCTCTGCCCTTGGCGTGAAGCCAAGCGGCAGCATCTGATCAGATCAGTGACTAATGTCAGATAATGCGCTGCTTGAGGCCCCATCTAATCCAATGATGATCGATGATGATGATGATGCGCCTCGGCGACCGCCTGACCCTGTGGCTGTGGGGATGGGGGGTTAATCATGCCGCACCGGCGCACGGCCGCTGCGACGTCGCCAGGCCGGATGATGAAGGTTGATGGGGGCACGCACCGCCGTGGAACGTATTTCGATCGGGTTTCTTCTTCTACCCGGCTTTTGGTCCGGCCCGGTGCCCTTGGAACGTATTTCGATCGGGTTTCTTCACGTAGCGTGAGCTGCCCTCGTCCTCGGCCCGATCGGCCGGCCCCTGCCCGCCGCCGTTTCCAGATCCGACTATTTGCTCCTGACGAAAATACATATACTACTGCTCCTTGAAACAAAAAATGCCACGGCCAATTTCTTGCAAAAAATACCCTCAAGGCCGGCAAGTTTGTGATTGGTTAGTAGATGGAAAAAATTCTAATCAGCGTGTAACTTTTTATATGTTTAGCATTATGTTAAGATAAAGAATAGTTGCGTGATGGTGATAAAAGGAGCGTGAGATTAGGTGGACAGTGCGATCGATCGATGGTGCCACTGTTGCCGTTTTCTTCGGTCCCGTCGCGTCCCGTTGGATGCATGCATGTGTCCAAAGAGAATGGTCACATCCATCCACAACAAGACAAGACGCGACGACGGCACTCCAATGAATCTGGATCGCACGCTGTGTTTGTGTTGTGCCCATTCGTCCAATTATTGGCGTGGCCTCAGCCTCACATAAACTAAGGTCACGTAACCCCATTTCCGCCCCGTGTCCAGCGTAAAACCCGAGAGATCGGGCGGTGCCGGTGATCAAGCCAAGGTAAGGTTCCTTCTTCTAGATCCTGCCTGGTTCTTGTAGCAGGAGTAGTAGCCTATTGATCGCTTGGTGGTTATGTTTCCTGTCGAGCGAGCAAGCAAGCAGGGGCATCGCCATTATTGAGACGCAACGCTACTCCGACCACAGCTTTTATCTCTCTACCTCTCTTGCTGGTCAGGTCAAGGATCAGATCAGATGATGACGCGGGCTCTGCCTTTCCACACTCTTCAGTGTTCACCCCAAGGCTATTTTTGCGGCTGTGCCTAGCTAAACTAGGAAAAATTAACTCTCACCAGAGTCACGGTTCCTCCCTCTGTCGCTGGCTCTGGTTCATGGCCGGAGACAGCGGCCAGTGCGAGCTTAATCTGTGTCGCCTCAACTCTGAACTGAAGCCAAGCAAGCTGTGCACGCATGAGACATTGAGACCTCAGTAGCTACGAGGAGGTATAGGCAGGCAGATAGTGGAGTCCATGTGCCAACGATCTACAGTACTCTTGCAGACAGGCAGACAGGCAGACAAAGTACACGGGTTAGATTCTGAACTAACAGGTTGAGTCCAAAACACAACACAACACAACGCCGGAGTTGGTGAATCAGATAAAGCGAAACTGAAGCGGAAGTCAGCGTGCTCCTTGGGTGGGGTGGGGTGGGGTGTGGGTGCATATGGTCTGGTCCAGCGACCAGCGGAGACGGGGCCGAGGGAGTCGTCGTCGTCGTCTTTATCTGGCTGGTACAGTACCAGCCAGTGTTTGTCAAAAAAAAAAGAAAGAGTCAGGCCAACTTCACCGTGCAACCTCAAACGGACGTCCGGTTTGGCCGAATTTTGTCTTTTTGGGGCGGCGATGCGGTCGCCCATGTCCGCGTTGTCTGGTGGATCGTAGGTGCGTCCAGCGCGCGGCCGCACCCCAAATCATGTCCGAGGTGAACGTGATTAAAAAAACAAAAAACTTAAATAAAATGTCTAAAAAAGTAAATAAACGCGCTTAAAAAAACTCAAACATATATAAAGGCCACGGCCACAAAACGGCCCAGTTTCACGCCGCACTTAAACGGCCCGGTTTCATAATTAACATAAAAACAAAATAAAAAAAAGCCGCCCGCGCGCTGCTGCCGCGCCCGTCCAGTACACATCATTCGCGGAGAGGTGCCAGTTGTTGGGGAGGTGCACGTCGCTCCACGGGACCGGCGTCCTCGTCTCCCAGTATCGCCAGCACACATGGACGGGCAGGTACCGCCGGTCGCGCTCGCCGGCGGCCCTAGACGCGATAGTGAAGGGGGCAGGCGCGGGGGCTCGAATGGAGGAGCGCGGCGGTGATGCGGGCTCCTCCTTCTTGACGGAGCCGCGGCGGCGTCCCGAGGAGGAGCCGGCCTCGCGGTCGTGCTTCCCCTTGCGGTCGTGCTTCCAAAAGCCCATGGCTGCGGCCGGCCGGCGAGGTCGACGACGGAGAGCGGCTAGGGTTTCGAGGGTGTAGGGTTTCGAGGGGGCAGAGAGGGGCCGGAGTGGGAACTGTGGACGACGACCGGTCCACGGCTTCCCATTTAAGAAGGACGGCGACCCTTCGAAGTGCGGATGACAGGTGGGGCCACCCGCCCGTGCGCATTTATGTTGGCAGGTGGGAGGTAGGTGACCGCCTGCCACGCGGCCTCGACGCGACCCAAACCCGGCGCAAATTTGCGCTCGAAATGGGTCAACCCGGACACAAAACGGACCAGATGGGTCCGGGCCATTGCGCACTGGGTCGTCTCGTTTGTCCGTTTTACCCCAAACGGACGGGACCGAACGAAATGGGGCCGCGTGGTGGAGTTGACCTTAGTGGGCTCACGTGGTATAGCTATCATAGGGGCTCCGTTGTGGTGGTGGTGCAGGCCGCTTCCTTCTTCTTTACCCTGTAGGCCGAAGCGAGGGCCTACAGGAGCACAGCACACGGAACACACACCTGCAGCTCTCATCTGGAGGCTGCAGCAACATACAGCGGTGTAGCACAGTTCAGTCAGGGGAACCACTGCGAGGGACCGCCGCTCTAGCTGGGATGAGGCCACGCTCTCGGCCGCGCAGGCGTGCGCGCGGTAGCAGACTTGTGCATGTAGCGACCAAGGCTCGCTCTCCGTGCTCCTGTTCGTGCACCGTGGTTGCGTCCCGTGGGCACGGGCCCGTCTACCCGACGCCGCTGTCTCGGCGGCCGCAGGCTCTGCAGCCGCGTGCGCCCCCCTGCTCGATGATTAGGCTGGCCCGTAGTAAAGACGGTCGCCGGCACAATGCAGGGCGAGCACCACTGAAGACTGAACTGAACTGAATCGGATCATCATTGGTTGCCGCCGGAGAGCGGAGGCCGGACGGAGTCACGGAGATGGAGGCATTGCTACACCTACACGCCGCCAGGGAAACGAAAGCCGGCCTAGCTAAGCTAAGCGTACTCAGCTGGGACAGGCACGTCCAAGCACTAGTAGAAAACAGGGCTTTGGTCCAGGCCGGGTCAGCCCATTAGTCCTAGTTCAGTCCAGAACCAGGACCAATGTGGGCATTGGTCCCGGTTCGTGAGCCCAGGGGGCCGGCCGGGCCACGTGGGCCATTGGTCCCGGTTCATCTGGACCTTTTGGTCCCGGTTGGTGGGATGAACCGGGACCAATGGGCCTCGCTCCTGGCCCACCACCATTGGTCCCGGTTGGTGGCTTGAACCGGGACCAAAGGCTCCCCGTTAGTCCCGGCTCATGTCACCAACCGGGACCAATGAGGTGCCTATATATACCCCTCGCTCGCGAGCAGAGCATCCCAGTGCTCTGTTTTTCTCTGGCCGAGGGGGAGAGGGCTTGGTGGTGCTCTAGCTCACCTCCTATGCACACAAGGTGTTCGATGGAATGCCCGAGCCACACTACTTAAGCTTTCTCCTCTCCAAGCTCGACCTCCAAACTCCATTTTTCATAATATTTGTCTAGGTTTAGCAGTCCGTCACGCCCCGTCCCCGTCTTCACCGCCGTCGATCACCCGCACCGAGCTCATCGCCGGCACCACCGTGGTGAGCCTCTTGTTCTTATCTTCTTTTTGAAAGGAAAAATATTCTTACTTGTATGTTTACATAGATACTTGTATTATTTTCTTACTTTTATTATTGCATCTTATATAGTGCGATGGTTTTGGTATCCGCCCCCGTCGGCCCTCGTCCTGTCTATGATTCGGATGTGGTATATATATTATCTTTATAACTATTGGTTCATTTATTGTTTATGAAAATTATGCCGACCAACGTGACATAGATTTTATTTATATAGGATGTATGTGAATCAGAAATGCCAACCAACCCTATTGTCGAGAGGTTAAATTTAGTTGAAGAAGAAAACAATTTGTTGAAGGAAAAAATAAAAAAAATTGAGGAGGAGAAGATGATATCGGAGTTGCATGTTGCGGATGTCGCCGATGATCACAAGATCAAGATGGATGCAATGCGCTTGAAGATTAGAAAGATTAGAAAATATGCCATTCATACCGAGGCTTGGTATCATTATGCCGTTGGATCAATTGTTACCTTGGTTGCGATTATGATTTGTTTTCGCATTGAAATGTTTTACATAGTTTCAATGTATGGTTTAATTAATTAGATGCTCTGGAGAGCTATATGTTGTTAGATGAGAACTATGTATGCACTTTGGTTTTAATGTGATGATGAACTTCTATTAATTTGGACACTTAATTATATATAATGCACGCAGATGAACCGACAATGGATGTATGGTGACAGACACACCCGCGAGTACATTAAGGGCGTGCATGAGTTTCTCGATGCGGCTGAGGCAAACAAGCAGAATGGTTTTATGTGTTGTCCATGCACTGAATGTGGGAACACGAGGTCTTACTCTAACCGGAAAATCCTTCACTCCCACCTCCTTTACAAGGGTTTCATGCCACACTATAATGTTTGGACGGGGCACGGAGAAATAGGGGTTATGATGGAAGACGGCGAAGAAGAAGAGTACGATGACAACTATGTGCCCCCTGAATACGGTGATGCTGCAACAGGGGGAGCTGGTGAAGATCAAGAGGAACCAGACGATGTGCCCAATGATGCTGCAACAGGTGAAGCTGCTGAAGATCAAGAGGAACCAGACGATGTGCCCGATGATGATGATCTCCGCCGGGTCATTGTCGATGCAAGGACGCAATGCGAAAGTCAAAAGGAGAAGCTGAAGTTCGATCGCATGTTAGAGGATCACAAAAAAAGGTTAGACCCCAATTGCGAAGATGGCAACACAAAGCTCGGTACCGTATTGGAATTGCTGCAGTGGAAGGCAGAGAATGCTGTGGCTGACAAAGGATTTGAGAAGCTACTGAAAATATTGAAGAAGAAGCTTCCAAAGGATAACGAATTGCCCGACAGTACATATGCAACAAAGGAGGTCGTATGCCCTCTAGGATTGGAGGTGGAGAAGATACATGCATGCCCTAATGACTGCATCCTCTACCACGGTGCATACTGTTGGGGAACGTAGCAGAAATTCAAAATTTTCTACGCATCACCAAGATCAATCTATGGAGAAGTCTACCAACGAGGGAAGGAGAGTGCATCTACATACCCTTGTAGATCGCTACGCGGAAGCATTCAAGTGAGCGGGGTTGATGGAGTCGTACTTGTCGTGATCCAAATCACCGATGATCCTAGTGCCGAACGGACGGCACCTCCGTGTTCAACACACGTACAACCCGGTGATGTCTCCTACGCCTTGATTCAGCAAGGGGAGAAGGAGAGGTTGGGGAAGACTCCATCCAGCAGCAGCACGACGGCGTGGTGGTGGTGGAGAAGCGCGAAACTCCAGCAGGGCTTCGCCAAGCACTACGAGAGACGAGGAGGGAGAGGGGTAGGGCTGCGCCAAGAGGAGAGGAACTCATCTGTTGGCAGCCCCAAGTCCTCAAGTATATATAGGGGAGAGGGAGGGGTGCGCCCCACCTAGGGTTCCACCCTAGGGGCGGCGGCCAGCCCCAATCCCATCTAGGGTGGCGGCCAAGTGGAGGGGGAGAGGGAGGCGCACCAGGCATGGGCCTTAAGGCCCATCTGCCCTTAGGGTTTGCCCCCTCTTCCCCTTAGGCGCATGGGCCTTGGTGGGGAGGAGCCCCAGCCCACTTAGGGGCTGGTCCCTTCCCACTATTGGCCCATGTAGGCCTCCGGGGCTGGTGGCCCCACCTGGTGGACCCCCGGACCCCTCCGGTGGTCCCAGTACACTACCGGTGATGCCCGGAACACTTCCGGTGGCCAAAATCATACTTCCTATATATTAATCTTTACCTCCGGACCATTCCGGAACTCCTCGTGACGTCCGGGATCTCATCCGGGACTCCGAACAACATTCGGTAACCACGTATATATGTTCCCTATAACCCTAGCGTCATCGAACCTTAAGTGTGTAGACCCTACGGGTTCGGGAGTCATGCAGACATGGCCGAGATAACTCTCCGGCCAATAACCAACAGCGGGATCTGGATATCCATGTTGGCTCCCACATGTTCCACGATGATCTCATCGGATGAACCACGATGTCGAGGATTCAATCAATCCCGTATACAATTTCCTTTGTCTAGCGGTACGATACTTGCCCGAGATTCGATCGTCGGTATCCCGATACCTTGTTCAATCTCGTTACCGGCAAGTCTCTTTACTCATTCCGTAACACATCATCCCGTGATCAACTCCTTGATCACATTGTGCACATTATGATGATGTCCTACCGAGTGGGCCCAAAGATACCTCTCCGTTTACACGGAGTGACAAATCCCAGTCTCGATTCGTGCCAACCCAACAGACACTTTCGGAGATACCTGTAGTGTACCTTTATAGCCACCCAGTTACGTTGTGACGTTTAGCACACCCAAAGCACTCCTACGGTATCCGGGAGTTGCACAATCTCATGGTCTAAGGAAATGATACTTGACATTAGAAAAGCTTTAGCATACGAACTACATGATCTTGTGCTAGGCTTAGGATTGGGTCTTGTCCATCACATCATTCTCCTAATGATGTGATCCCGTTATCAACGACATCCAATGTCCATGGTCAGGAAACCGTAACCATCTATTGATCAACGAGCTAGTCAACTAGAGGATTACTAGGGACATGGTGTTGTCTATGTATCCACACATGTATCTGAGTTTCCTATCAATACAATTCTAGCATGGATAATAAATGATTATCATGAATAAGGAAATATAATAATAACCAATTTATTATTGCCTCTAGGGCATATTTCCAACACATACAAGGATCTGAACGCATGCCCGGTATGCGGTGCATTGCGGTATAAGATCATATGAGATGGCCCTGGTGATGTTGACGGCGACCCCCTCAGGAAGAGGGTTCCTGCGAAGGTGATGTGTTATGCTCCTATAATACCACGGTTGAAACGTCTGTTCAAAAACGAAGAGAATGCCAAGTTGATGCGATGGCACAGTGAGAACCGAAAGAAAGATGGGAAGTTGAGAGCACCCGCTGATGGGTCGCAGTGGAGAAAAATTGAGAGAAAGTACTGGGATGAGTTTGCAAAGGACCCAAGGAATGTATGGTTTGCTTTAAGCACGGATAGCATTAATCCTTTCGGGGAGCAGAGCAGCAATCACAGCACCTGGCCCGTGACTCTATGTATGTATAAGCTTCCTCCTTGGATGTGCATGAAGCGGAAGTTCATTATGATGCCAGTTCTCATCCAAGGCCCTAAGCAACCCGGCAATGAAATTGATGTGTACCTAAGGCCATTAGTTGAAGAACTTTTACAGCTGTGGAATGGAAACGGTGTACGTACGTGGGATGAGCACAGACAGGAGGAATTTAACCTTAAGGCGTTGCTGTTCGTGACTATCAACGATTGGCCCGCTCTCAGTAACCTTTCAGGACAGACAAACAAAGGATACCACGCATGCACGCACTGTTTAGATGACACTGAAAGTATATACCTGGAAAAATGCAGGAAGAATGTGTACCTGGACCATCATCGATTTCTTCCGACCAACCATCAATGTCGAAAGAAAGGCAAGCATTTCAAAGGCGAGGCAGATCACCGGAAGAAGCCCGCCATGCGCACCGGTGATCACGTGCTTGCTATGGTCAATGATTTACACTACGTAATCTTTGGAAAGGGTCCCGGTGGACTAGCTATTCTGAATGATGCTGAGGGACACGCACCCATGTGGAAGAAGAAATCTATATTTTAGGACCTACCCTACTGGAAAGACCTAGAGGTCCGCTCCTCAATCGACGTGATGCACGTGACGAAGAACCTTTGCGTGAACCTGCTAGGCTTCTTGGGCGTGTATGGGAAGACAAAAGATACACCTGAGGCACGGGAGGACATGCAACGTTTGCACGAAAAAGACGGCATGCCTCCGAAGCAGTATAAAGGTCCTGCCAGCTACGCTCTTATGAAAGAAGAGAAAGAAATTTTCTTTAAATGCCTGCTCAGTATGAAGGTCACGACTGGCTTCTCGTCGAATATAAAGGGAATAATAAATATGCCAGAGAAAAAGTTTCAGAACCTGAAGTCTCATGACTACCACGTGATTATGACACAACTGCTTCCGGTTGCATTGAGGGGGCTTCTACCGGAAAACGTCCGATTAGCCATTGTGAAGCTATGTGCATTCCTCAATGCAATCTCTCAGAAGGTGATCAATCCAGAAATCGTACCAAGGCTAAGGAGTGATGTGGCGCAATGTCTTGTCAGTTTCGAGCTGGTATTCCCACCATCCTTCTTCAATATCATGACACACGTCCTAGTTCATCTAATCGACGAGATCGTCATCCTGGGGCCCGTATTTCTACACAATATGTTCCCCTTTGAGAGGTTCATGGGAGTCCTAAAGAAATATGTCCGTAACCGCGCTAGGCCAGAAGGAAGCATCTCCATGGGCCATCAAACAGAGGATGTTATCGGGTTTTGTGTTGACTTCATTCCTCGCCTTAAGAAGATAGGTCTCCCTAAATCGCGGTATGAGGGGAGACTGACTAGAAAAGACACTCTTGGAAGAGACTCAATAATATGCAGGGACGGATATTCTTGGTCTCAAGCAAACTACATAGTTCTACAGAACTCTACCTTGGTGACCCCGTATGTCGATGAACACAGGAACAGTCTGTGCTCCAAACACCCGGAGCAGTGCGACGACTGGATTACATGTGAACACATCAGGACTTTCAGCAGTTGGTTGGAAACACGTCTCAGAAGTGACAATACTGTTTGTGATGAGTTGTACTTGTTGTCCAGGGGACCATCTTTGACTGTATTGACTTACAAAGGATACGAGATAAATGGGAATACATTTTACACGATCGCCCAAGATCAAAAGAGTACCAACCAAAACAGCGGTGTCCGCTTTGATGCAGCAACCGAGAGAGGAAAGGACACATATTATGGTTACATAGTGGACATATGGGAACTTGACTACGGACCTGATTTTAAGGTCCCTTTGTTTAAGTGCAAATGGGTCAATCTGTTAGGCGGCGGGGTACAGGTAGACCCACAGTACGGAATGACAACAGTGGATCTGAAAAATCTTGGATACACTGACGAACCGTTTGTCCTAGCCAATGATGTGGCACATGTTATCTATGTGAAGGACATGTCTACCAAACCGAGAAAAAGAAAAGATAAGGAAGCGAATACATCATACGATGAGCCAAAGCGCCACATAGTTCTTTCAGGAAAAAGGGACATCCTGGGAGTGGACGGTAAGACAGACATGTCTGAAGATTATGAAAAGTTTCATGAAATTCCTCCCTTCAATGTCAAGGCTGACCCAAGCATCCTGATAAACAATGAAGATTATCCATGGTTACGGCGCAATAAGCAAATGACACAAGCGAAGAAAAAGTGAAGACTTTCTCCCGCAACTATTATGATGATACCATGCCAACTTTGTAACACACGAACATGCTACCATTGTTCGTTTTGTACATGCACATGCTATGTGGGTGAAATTATGATACCATCCCAACTTTCAACTTTTTCAGAGTTCATTTGAAATGCTTTCATGTCTTATGGTTCGGCCCTCGTAATACCATGACCATTAGTCCCTGGCCCATGCCAACTTTCAACTTTCTAAAACTAATGGCACTAACAGAAAGTTTATAATTTTGCTCCTCGCCCCTGGCCCATGACCATTAGTCCCGGTTTGTGCCACAAACCGGGACTAAAGGGTTGGTCCTCGTTGCGGGCAGAGTTTAGTCCCACCTCGCCAACCGAAGGGGGCTCACACCGGTTTATAAGCCCTTCCCTCTCTGCCTTGTTGAGCTCCTCTCGAAGTGAAAACAGATGCCCTAATAGAGAAAAGTTTAACCTAAATTCATAGTGAATTTCTCTGAAATTCATAGAAATTTACTAGGACTTTAGGTTGAATTTTCTCTGTAAGCGCATCTATTCTCATTTTTTAGTAAGTTAATCACAAACTTGTGATTCAAACAATTTTCAAAGAATTCAAATTTTAACTATTCAAATTTGAAAACTAATGGCACTAACAGAAAGTTTATAATTTTTCTAAAACTAATGGCACTAACAGAAAGTTTATAATTTTGCTAACCTAAAAGCAAACAGAATTAAAAATTAAAGCAAAAAACAAAAGAAAATAAATAATGCAAAAAACAAATCAAAAAAACAGGGAAAAACTATTTTTATAGTAAAGTTAATCACAAAATAAAATAAATAAAGCAACAAAGAAAACAAAAAAAAACTAAAAAAGTGTTTTCAAATTTGAAAACTAATGGCACTAACAGAAAGTTTATAAATTTTCTAAAACTAAAAGCAAAAAGAATAAAATAATAAAGCAAAAAACAAAAGAAAATAAATAATGCAGAAAACAAAACAAAAAACTAGAAAAAATAGCAACAATAAGTATTTTGTTGTAAGTGGAAACAAAATAAAATAAATAAAGCAACAGAAAGTTTATAATTTTGCTGACCTAAAAGCAAAAAGAATTAAAAAATAAAGCAAAAAACAAAAGAAAATAAATAATACCGAAAACAAAACAAAAAAACTGGAAAGAATAAAAATAGCAACAATAAGTATTTTGTTGTAAGTAGAAACAAAACAAAATAAATAAAGCAACAAAGAAAACAAAAAAACAAAAAAAACAAAAAAAGTGCCACCTACTGGGCACCCACGGCCTGAATACGACTAGAAACCCTACCATGGGCCAGGATTCAGGCCCGCGGGAGGCCCAGTAGGCCCACAGGCACACATTGCGTGGTTAGGCCCGAAAGCCTGCTTTAGAGAGGAGCTCGAGAGGGAAGGCGCACCGCACCTTATAAACAGGTGCGGCTCCCTCTCAACTAGCGAGGTGGGACTAAACATTTGGGCGCGGGGCAGCACAAGGCCTTTGGTCCCAGTTGGTGGCACCAACCGGGACTAAAGGGGGCATTGGTCACGGTTCATGGCACCAACCGTGACCAATGCCCCCCTTTAGTCCCGGTTTACGCCACCAACAGGGACTAAAGCTTGGACTATATAACAAACACTTGTGAAAATTTT
>NC_041388.1:605354346-605375508 GCF_002162155.2 Triticum dicoccoides
CGCGCGCCGCCCCGAGCCCGCCGTCCTCGTCGCCGGACTCCTGCCATCACCGCCCCCCTCGAAGTGAGCCCCCCCTTTCCCATGGTCCCGATCGAGTGCGGCCCTTGCTCTCTGCCCCTGCTCCATGGTCGCCGTCGGCCCCGACGCATTGAAGAGCAGAAGGAGAGGAGAAGGAGAGGAGAGGAGAAGGAGTGGAGCAGCAGCAAACTTTTCTGAAATTTCTGATTTTTTTACAGATATGAACAGTGCATATAGAGGGTGTTTGATCAAATGCTAGATGGCTTTGGGCATTTTTAGGATTCATGATATTTTTTGTGGTGAGGTACTGATGCAAGACAAAGGTGATGGCAAAATTTCAGAATTTTTTGATTGGTTTAGAATAGGTTTTCAGCAAGGAATTTGAATCTGGTTCAAATTTCATTTGAATGAAATTTAAAAAATTTAAACTATGGATCAGAAGGTTTTTGGTGAAATGGAGTGTGGGTACTATCATGAAGTTGGAGTAATTTTTGTGGTTGTAAAAGAGTTAGGAAAATTTAGAATGTGCTAAATATGTCAAAAATGTTTTTTGTTCATACAAAGTTTTTTGTTCATAGAAAGTTTTTTGTTCATAGGCAGAAAGTTTTTATATATGACTATGGATATATGAGCAATGATGATCCATGGATGTATGCATTGATATATATGAGAAACGATGTTTCATAGAATATTTACCAAGTATATATGTATTTTTGTTCATAGCATTTTTTCCATTTATATATGTATGTGGCTATAGATGGATATATATGAGAGGTTTCCTAGTGTCAAAGTATTGAAGAAATCCATGGCTTCATCATTAGCCGGAAGTAACCAGGGCATGCCGAAGTCCTCCAAAGTTATTTTGGAATGGTGTCCCGGATAGGATAATTTGCCTTTTTGTATGAATTTCAGCAAAGGCCTTCCAAATAACGATATTTGGAAGGTTCTTGCTGAACTTTGTATCAAAAAGGGAATTATCCTATCTAGAACTCCGTTCCAAAATAACTCTGGAGAGCTTCGTACCATCATGCACCTGTTACTTTCGCCTAATGATGAAGAAATGGTTTTGTTGAATCCTTTGACACTAGGCAACCTCCCGACCCCTCGGCGATCCTCTCGAACATGAGAGGAAGAAGAGGATCACCGAGGGGTCGAGGGTTCCAGGGTTGTCGAGGGTTCGAGGGATTGAGGATCGCCGAGGGGTCGAGAGAGGTTTCCTAGTGTCAAAGTATTGAAGAAATCCATGGCTTCATCATTAGCCGGAAGTAACCAGGGCATGACGAAGCCCTCCAAAATTATTTTGGAATGGTGTCCCGGATAGGATAATTTTCCTTTTTGTATGAATTTCAGCAAAGGCCTTCCAAATAACGATATTTGGAAGGTTCTTGCTGAACTTTGTACCAAAAAGCGAATTATCCTATCTAGGACTCCGTTCCAAAATAACTTTGGAGAGCTTCGTACCATCATGCACCTGTTACTTTCGCCTAATGATGAAGACATGGTTTTGTTGAATCCTTTGACACTAGGCAACCTCCCGACCCCTCGGCGATCCTCTCGAACATGAGAGGAAGAAGAGGATAAAAAAAAGAGGAAGAAGAAAAAAAAGAGGAGAAGAAAGAATAGAGGAGTTCTCCTCTATTCTTTCTTCTCCTCTTTTTTTCTTCTTCTTCCTCTTTTTTTATCGGGAACGAGGGTCGTTGAGGGACATAGATGTAGTGTCGTCGTTGTCGATATACCCCCTCCCGATAGCTTCAACACATGGGGGGGGGTCGATATTACCCCCTCCTCGAAGCATTCTCGAGGCAACCCCAAACCCTTGAAGCGTTGTCGAGGCCACCCCAAACCCTAGAGAAGCAGCGTCGAGACCACTAATTAATATATATGATTCCTTACTATGATTAGGTAGCTAGTTCTACGTTTGCCACTAATATATCCATCTGTCATGTTTGAATAATAATTGCCATGTTGTAAATATTTGTAGAAACTATGGACACCGCCCGAGACGAACCAAAAGAAGCATTGTTGAGGGACATAATCGCAGAAGGAAGTGATGCCGTCTCGTTGTCTCTCAACGACACCGATGGTCTGGAAGGAGAGGGTGAAGAAGCTGGCTACGGTGACCTAATGTCGATGCAAGAAGAAGAACATGAGGACGGCTCTGGTGACCCAATGCCGGTGCAAGAAGGAGACCGTGATGACGGCTCCGGTGACCGAACCGAGTCCGGCCAGGTATATATATTAGTTAAGCCTGTGCTGACTAGCTAATTGATGCATTCATTGTTTTGGTATGTACACATATTAATTAAGTCTTTGTTCTTTTTTCTAGCCCTCCGGATCGAGCACAACTTCGGTAAAGAGACGAGGCCCGAAGAAAAAGTTGAGCTCAGATGAAAGGTTTGAGATCATAGCAATCGCGCCCGACGGCCAACCGATTGAACCCATCCGAACAAAGAACGCATTTGTTGCTTAGTGCGGGGTTCTGGTTAGGGACAAGATCCCGATCAGCATCCAGCAATGGTTTAAGCCGGCTACAGAAGACCCTGAGGTGTCTTATGTCAATGATATGCAGAAAAATGTTCTTTGGACTAAGCTGAAGTCAAATTTCACCCTACCGCCAGAGGATAATCCAGAGAACCCAGTTAAAGAGCAATTAATCAAGTCTTTTGCTCTTAAGAGGATGGCAGAACTATTCAGGAGGTGGAAAAAAGAGCAGAATAAGTTTGTCGAAAATAATGAGACACCAGAATTCAAGGGCAGATATGAGAAGATCAGAGATCACTGGCCCGCATTTGTGGCCCACAAGACATCGGAAAAGAGTAAGAAGATATCGGCGACAAACAAGCAAAATGCTGCGAAGAAGAAGCATCACCATCACACGGGGTCACGTGGCTACCTCGTAGCCCGGCGTAAGTGAGCCAAGACTGAGAATGATCTGATTGATAAAGGGATCGAACCAGAGACAATTAACTGGCCAGACCATTGCCGAACTTGGTTCTTCGGGGCTGGCGGAACCTTGGACCCTGTAACAGGGAAGTGCATTTGGACGAACAATCAACTGGACATACCAGTCAGGAAGCTTCAGCAGTATATCGAAGCAGCGCAGCAAGGGACGTTCTTTACAGACATAGAGAACGACGAGCTCACAATGGCCCTCGGTAATCCTGAGCACCCCGGACGGACACGAGGCACGTCAGGCTCCATTCCGTGGAAGGTTGGGTTTCCGAACGCTGGCGGTTACAAATCCCATGAGAGGAGGAAAAAAGTGCAGCAGACCCAAATGCAGGCGCTGCAAGCAAGGGTACAAGCGATAGAGGAACGAGAAGCAAATCGCAGCAAACGTACTGCTGAAGCTTCCCCCGAAGCTACCCCGCCATCTCAGCGGAGAAGCAGCGTGGCTTCCACCGAGCTGCTTCAGCCAGACCATGCCTTGACGGCTCCTGCCAGCTATCCCGTGGATGCTATCACGGAGTCTCAAAATTGCCACCTTATGACGCAATGGATGAATTTGAAGGTCAAGGCGGCTGTTGGCTCTGTTTATCCTACTGAACCCGGCGCAACTTTTCACTGCCTGCTAGGGTGATGGTGGATGAAATAACGGAGGGATTTGAGGACCTCCAGCTTGACCACCCTACCGGTGAAGGGGAGACTAGGCTAGGGTCTGCTCTGAAGACTCCATGCCTATGGCGGAAGGAGCTCATCAACCTTCCAAACTGGACGCCTCCGCCTCCTCCTCCTCCTCCGGCAAGTCAGGGCACTCCGCCTCCTCCACCGCCTCCTCCTCCGGTGAGTTAGGGCACTCCGCCTCCTCCACCACCTCCTCCTCCAGCGAGTGATGATCAGGGCACTCGATCGGCTCCTTCTCCAGCGCGTGGCGGCACTCCGCCTCCTTCTCCGCCTGCGCCGACGCGCCCGAGCAGTCAGCCTCCTCCTTCTCCGCCTCGTCAGCAAGGGCGGAAGAGACTTGCCACCGCTCCGGCTGCTCCGGCGCGTCGTAGTCCTTCTCCTCTGCCTCGTAAGCAAGTAAAGAAGACAACCGCTCCGTCTGCTCGGCCGGCGTCTAGCAGTACAGCCAGAGGCGGGAGGACATACAGATTCGGTCCTTCTCTAAAGACTCCAGAGAAGTTACCATACAAGAGGACCCCGGAGGAGAACGCCGAGATCGCACGAACCGAAGTGGATGACTGGTTTCAAGGGTTGAAAGCAAAGAGACATCCACTTTCGGAGGAGAAGGTAGATCCGGTGAAAGCGAAGCGCACTCTGGCTACCCTGACAAAACCACCCATGTCTCCGCCGAAAGGAAACTATGAGTGCATTATTGGAAAGGAATTTGCCGAAGCGGAGCGGTCGGGAAGTACTGTCAGTGATCAAAGGCTGAAAGAACGACGAGCTGGGAAACAAATTGCCCAGCTCGGCGAACAAGCGAAGCAATCGTGCCCCCCGCTCAAGGTGCCTAGCCACAACGTCACTAATGATCCGAGGATGGTGCCCGGTTATAGCAATCTTGCAGATTACCTGCCCGACGATGTACATTATGAACCCATGGAGGTGCAGATACAAAGATACGAGTACGGGAAGCCTCTCGTCAAAGATGAAAGATCTCTATCAACGATGATGCGAAGATTGCATGATTGGTACTTGAAAATCTGCAGAGACTCTGGGGGGAGGAGTACTTTGTATGTGAAAGTTAAAAAGGAGCATGACCTTGTTGGAATTAAACTGTTGCCTGTTCCATTTGAGGAGTTCTATCAGTTTTTCAATCAATTGTCCCTCGATAAAACAACGGTCGCCTGCTACTGTCTGTAAGTAGTACTACTTCTGTCATTAAGTCTCTCTATATAGCTCAGCTCTTTCATTGCATGTATTTATAATCATCCTCACTATATTATGCAGATTGAAGATCGCCGAATTGAAGAAAAGACAAGTCGGTGATATTGGGTTCATTAACATATATCTCATAGATGCAACTCAGGTTAAATTTCATGCCGCAGCTACCGAGGCCAACTTGCTACGATCATTGTTAACAAATGAAAACAAAGATATAATACTCTTTCCTTACAACTTCAGGTGAGTGTTACTGTCTTGTGCGTATTCGGTTTCCCTTATATATTAGTCAAGGTTATAGTAATGTAATTGATGAGTTATGCATGCATGTGCAGTTTCCACTATATTCTCCTAGAGATTAAGCTTGAGTAGGGACTAGTAACCGTCTTAGACTCAAGACAAAAAGATCCCCAGGACTATGCAGACATGACTCAAATACTCGAGAAGTAAGTTAAATCGATCATTATCCACCATATCAGCAACTTTGTTCATTTCCTGATATATCAAGTAATTGTTTTCTTTGTCCGGCAGGGTTTGGAGAAAATTCACCAGAAAAGCTCCGGGACCGCCGAAGGAGCTGCAATTTAGACACCCGAAAGTAAGTACTATAGTAGCATGTTCCGCGCATCTACTAGTCATTCAAGCGCTAGTTTCATCAATACCATTTGGCATTCTTGCTTATCAGTTTGATTGAGCTCTATTTCTTGTAAAGTGGTTGTGGCAGGAATAAGGGAATGATTTCTGTGGATACTACTTTGCGAGTCCATCCGCCACACGACCTGTGAGCGGGGCTACACTGACGAACAATATGAAGTACGTAAATAACAACATTCATAATCTTATTTTATTACCATCATTTGTGTTGAGTTTCATTCATTCATATATATATGCATTGACCCCCTTCTTTAAATTAGATGTTTCGGAAGCGGGATGAACTCCTAGCACCAGCTCGCATGCGAGCAATTCAAGAGGAATTGGCGGCATTCTTTCTTGACCACGTGATCCCTGAAGACGGAGAATTCTATGTGGACCCTGAGTCCGTATGATTATATTTGTAAGAGATAATTATTGTATATATGTAGCCGGTAGTGTCGGATAGATATATGAGAACTTGTTGTTCGACCAATCTCTCGGAGAAAGAGGTGGTCGATATCACTTCTCTCTGTATGCATATATGTTCATGACGATCTTCTGTTTCCTTCCTTTGCTTACTAGCTAGCTAGCGTGTCTAGTCCTCTCTATACGTATGTATAGTACGTAGCGTCGACCAAGCACGGACATAAGAGAGGACACTTCTCTCTATTAATTATAGCTAGCTAACACAATATATGAAACACCTAAATTAACCCCCCAAAACCCCCAACCCCCCCCTTTCAAAAAAACAAAACCCCAGCCACAGAAATGCTGACGCGTGGATGCCTATTGGTCCCGGTTGGTGCCACCAACCGGGACCAAAGGGTCTCCTACCTGGGCTCCGCGCACAGGCCACGTGGAGGCCCATCTGTCCCGGTTCTGGATTGAACCGGGACTAAAGGGACAGGGCATTAGTACCGACCCTTTAGTCCCGGTTCCAGAACCGGGACAAAAGGCCCTTACGAACTGGGACAACAGGCCCTTTTTCTACCAGTGAAGTCCAAGCTATGATCGGCCAAAGTCAGCACGGCCAGCCCTAAAATCTTGTGGATATATTGATTCAGGAGCGTAGAGTGCAAGGCCACGGAACGCTACAAACTGGTGTTTGGTTCAAGGTACAAATTACATTTCAGCACCTTAATAGGAGTAGCACCTGGACTTATTACCAGTTTAATCAGGCCCCGTTTGTTGGGGAGAGTTCCTTTACTTTGTGGTGTTCTGTGTTTTGGGTGCGTGAACTTGTCTGTGTGCAAGGAGATGATCGTGAACTGTGTGCTACCTGGTTTTAGCTTCCTTTTAATAAAATGGGAGCTCGGGAGATCCCCCCTTCCATCTAAACAAATTTCAGCACCTTAACTCGGACCAATTGCTCATACTAATGTCGTAATCAAGACATTGTGGAGATTATTCATATTAAGAGGAAGGAGATGACGGAGCGCTTGTCTCCCTACGTCTAGCCTCGATCCAGTTGGTGAAGAGGAAGAAGGGGTTGCAACGGTGATCAGGGACATGGTGGCAAGGCGAGACACGACCGCTGGCTACGCGGTGCGGTAACTGTTGCGCTCTGTTAGCTTTGGGAGGAAGAGAAGCAAAAGGAGGCGACATTATCCAAAGCTGACCCTCAAACCTCACGCAAACGTCCGAACCAAAATTTTCAGACATAGTTTTCCATCCTACGCCAACCCGCATTGGTCCGCTGATCAATTCAAATATCCGTTTTCTCGCAAACTAGAACCAAATTCGAGGGGAGCTTTACGGGAGTCCGGAGCGTCCATACGACGAACCAAAAGTCATCACTTGTTTTTCTCTTCTCTCCGTCGGCGGCGGGATGTGACGGACGTGCGGGACAGAATGAACCAGAGACACGACAGGCGCGGTCAATAGGAGGGTGGGGTCGGTGGATTGGGTGTATAAGCGGTGCGTACACTTTGTACATATGTATACGAAGGTGGATACCTTTTTCTTTTGGTGAACCTGCACCCGCCCCACCCTTAAAATTGATACGGGATTTCCTGCCACACTAAAATAGATATCGAGGTCGCCTGCCACGCTAAGATAGATCCAGAAGGCTTTTCCAGCGAGCTGGCGGCTGCTCCTTCCTTCATGCCACAAATTCTAAATCAGGTGACCTACGAGTACAAGACCTAAACTCGTAAAAATCTGCCTTGCTGGAGACGACAAAACCCGAGAGATGGGCCGGGGATGAAGGTAAGATCAACGTTTGGCTGATGGCAACGCTTGCTTACTAACAGACCCTGGTTCTAGTAGTAGTCTATCGGTTGGTGGTTGTGTCTCCTATAGTATGGAGCAAGCGAGCAAGCAGTGACGCCCAGAGCCATTAGGCCAACTCCATCGCGTGACGCTATCCTACCCGCCCCCGTCCGTTTGGGGTAAAACCAATGAATAGCGCAGCCCAGCGCACGGCCTCAAACGGACAAATGTCCGGATTCCTTCCGTTTTTGATCCATTCCCGGCCCAAACTTGCGCTCGGTTTGGCGTGAAACGGACGTGTGCGGACGGCTTGGACGCATGCCCTTGTCCCCCCCGTGGCCAGCCTGTCGGGGACACTAGCTAGCAGTCTCTCCGCTCCCAACGCTTCCACCCTCTCTCTCTCGCCCCGCCCCGCCGCCGGCGCCGCCGCTATTCTCCGGCCGCCTCCTCACCGCGCAGCCTCCGACCGTCCCTACCAAACCACTTCTCGACATGGCCGCCACCACACCCGTGCTGTGGCCGTAGTTTTGGCCGTCGATCGGAGGTTTGGCCGTCGACGTCTTTGCTGGCTGCAGAGGGGACAGGACCGCCGGCGACGCAACACAGTGTCCTCGGCAGCTCCCGACGAGAGCTCCACAGCGGCCAGTAGCCGGCCGGCAACCACCCTTGCTGCGTCGAGGTGATCATCACGGCCTCTTCGCCACCACGCCCGCAAGGTGTTCGGCATTTTGCCCACAAAGGTATGGACAGTGGAGACGAGTTTTTCTTTCATCAATTTCTTTGTTCATCGGACGATTCGTCGTCGGATGATGAAGATATTGTGGTGGCTGCACTGGTCGTTCACGACCACATTCAACGGCAGCCTCCTCGATACAGGGGGTCACTCCCTGGCCGTGCTCCCAACCTGAACCGCAACAGGGAGAGAGGGCACGCCCTGCTCTATGCCGATTACTTTGCCAACACCCCGCTCTTCAAACCGGATAAATTCCGTCGCCGTTTTCAAATGGCAAGGCATGTGTTCAATCGTATCCGAGAGGGAGTGGTTGCTCATAACCCATACTTTGAGTGCAAGACGGATGCCATTGGCAAGCTTGGATTCTCCTCTTACCAGAAATGCACCGCGGCCATCCGCATGCTTGCATATGGAATTCCAGGCGATCTGGTGGATGAGTATGTGCGTATGAGGCAGACAACATGTATGATGTCAATGTACAAGTTTTGCCAGGCTGTGATCGAGGTGTTTGGCCCAGAGTACTTGAGGTAGCCAACTGCCGCTGATACAGAGAGATTGTTTGCGACCAACGCAGCTAGAGACTTTCCAGGCATGCTTGGCAGCATAGATTGTATGCACTGGCAGTGGAAGAACTGTCCATTTGCTTGGCAGGGCCAGTACAAAGGGCATGTCAAGGCGTGCACTGTCATATTAGAAGCGGTGGCATCACAGGATCTTTGGATATGGCATTCTTTCTTCGGCATGGCAGGTTCTCACAATGATATCAACATGCTGCAGCGTTCTCCAGTCTTCGCGAGGCTTGCAGAAGGCCACTCCCCACCTGTCAACTTTGAGATCAACGGCCACCATTACAATAAGGGATACTATCTAGCAGATGGTATATATCTTCAGTGGTCAACTTTTGTGAAGACAATCTCGAAACTCCAAGGTGAAAAGAGAAAGAGATTTGACCAAATGCAAGAGAGTGTTAGAAAGGATGTGGAACGTGCTTTTGGTGTGCTTCAACTCGGTGGGGTATCGTTCGTAACCCTGCACTGTCATGGGATGAAAGGAAGTTTTGGGAGGTGATGACTGCTTGTGTGATTACGCACAACATGATCGTCGAGGACGAGCGTGATGAGAGTATCTTCGACCAATGATTTGACTATCAAGGTGAAAATATTGAGCCCCTGCACCAAGACCCGGCCACATTTGAACAGTTTGCTTAATTCCACCGTGAGATGCGTGATTGGCACACTCATTTGAATCTTCAAAATGACTTGGTTGAGCACGTGTGGGATCACATTGGCAACCAATAGATGTATTGGTCCATTTTATGTTTAGTCAAGACAATTTCGATTTGGTTGTAAAAATATTTTATGAAAGACAATTTCAATTGGATTGTAAAACTATTTTAATTTGCTGACAAATATTTGGGTTGTAAACTAGTTTTGATGGAAATTTGGGCATTTTTGGCCCTGACGGATAGGATAGGGCAAAAGGATGCGTCCGCGCGTTGGGCGCACGGCCACCGCATCCCAGGACACGTCCGGACACGACCCCAAATCGCTACCCAAACGGACAGAATCCGGACAAAACGGACGTCCGTTTAAGGTCGCGCGATGAAGTTGGCCTTACACACTACTCGGACCACAGCTTTGATCTCTCTGTTGTTGTTGGCGGCGGCCGGTCAGAGATCAGACGGTGTTAACCCAAAGGCTATTTACTTGCACGGTTTACACCCTCACCTGCGGCTGTGCCTAGCTAAAATAGGAAAATACTCAACCTTTCACCACGGTCACACAGGCAGCTACTAGTGCTATGGCCATAGGCACTGGCTCGCAGTTTCTGCCTTATCGCTTTGTATATCATGCCTTTCTTTCTAAATTTTGTTCAATACTTTGCTTTGCTTTGCACACCCAAATGAAATAGGAATTACACAAAAAAAAGGACAAGATGTTTGCCTTCATGATTTGTGTTCGACAGGCCAATAATTATATTAAGATCACACTCACGATTCTGCGGCTTCTCTCCAGCGAATCATTAAGTTGTATGAGAAAACAGGAGATCCTTCTGTGCTGAGCATACGGGAATAATTTTGGAGATGCTATCGGCCATTACGTCCCATGCAAGTCAAGTGAGTTCTGAATCTGACTTGCACATCAAATTCCACAAGGCATGCTCCCTTTTGGAGATATCTGAGCCAGCAGCCATCCATTTCGAGAATGAGGCCCAGTTTTTTTGAGCAGATTGTGGAGAATTTTGGTTTGGAAAATCTGAAGCCAAAAGAACTCGTTTTGACTTCCAAAATCTGGAGAGGATTATGTAGAATCCTAGTGCAATCCAAAAGCACCCAAAAGCTAGATTTTCCCAGAATCCTGAGATTTTGGCAAGTCCCACCAATGAAAACGTTTCATAATATAAGAATACCCCTATCCCATGGAGAAATTACGCCCAGAATGCCACTAGCCCATCCACGCGCTGGAGAGAAAACGCTCGAGCGCTTTCGCTCGACCGCCCCTGTTCGCATCAGGGGAAAACGCTCGCCCACCCCTGTTCGTGAGGGCTAGGGTTTGCCGCTCCTTGCCGCCGCCGCCTGGCCCTTGCCGCCGCCGCCGCCCGCCTGGCCCTTGCCGCCGCCGCCCGCCTTATCTCCCTCCGCCGCCCCTCTTCCTTCGCTGCTCGTCCTCCCCTCCGCCGTGTCTCCGCCAACACCGATGGACACCGGCGCTGCGCATCGACGGCCACCGGCGCTGCACCTCGACGGCCACCGGCGCTGCACCTCACGGCCAGGAGCAGCCCACGTGAGGAGCAGACCACACCACGGTGAGGCATCCTCTTTCCATGTCTCTGTTATTCTTTTTTCTTATGCTATGGATAGCTAGACAGATGGATTGATTGATTGCTGATGGATAGATGGATGGATTGGTTGCTGATGCTGGTAGATGGATGGATGGTGCTAATTTCTTTTTTGTGTGCTACTGTCAATGCTACTGTATGGATGTCTGGTTGTATTGGTGCTATTGCTACTGAAGATGTTGTTACATTTATTTTTATGGTAGAATGCTAATGTGATAATGGTGAATGGTAATTGTAGATGGAGAAAGTCAAAGAACCCAAAGCAAATTGGGACAGTGCTGCTCATACAATTTTTATGAATGCGTGCATAGAGGAGGTTCGAGCAAATAACCGCAATGGTGTGATAGTCATGAAGGCCAAGTTACCCTTGTTCAAAATCGAGGCAAGGGTGGGAAGAAGAGGGCGCGTCCTTATTCGCCAAGTCCAAAGATGAATGACAAGTGGGCAAGTGAGAATGCTAAAAATGAGGCTTTTGTACGCATGGTGGAGATCTTTGGTGCAAGGGACAAGAGGGATGCAGAGGAGATTGCAAGGGAGAAGAGGGATGCAGAGGAGAGGGCAAGGGAGAAGAGGGATGAAGAGGAAAGGGAAAGGGAGAGGAGGGATGCAGAGAAGAGGGATGTAGAGGAGAGTGTTGATCCAACAAGACAAGAGATTAAACAAATGATGGCCATGGTGGAAGCGGATGGTGCAAAACCAGGAAGTGATGAGCATTTCTATGCTACATTTCTTTTCATGAAAAAGAAATATCGTGATGTTTTCTCCACTTTCACAGACCATGAATCTCTTGCAAGGCTTGGATGGATAAAGAGGATGTGGGAGCTCAATAATAAGTAGAACATCTATGTTTTAATTGCTTTCTACCAGATTATTTACTTGTAATGTTGTGAGCTCAGCTACTTGCTGTGGAGGTGTACTTTTGTGAACTAAGCTATTTGCTTTGGAGATGTACTATTATCTGAATTGTGTTGTATCTAATATTACACTATGTGCATGTTGTTGTGGCAGATGAATAAATCTAGAAAGAAACAAGAAGAAAAGGAATTTGAGGCGGCCATGGTTGCATTTGCCATGGATGTGGCGTCGTCAAGTGTGACACTGCCTTACGCACCAAGAAAGTTACATCTTGTTACAGGCCTCCAATGGGTAGAAGAGAAGGAGAAAGATGCAAAATCTTTCTATGCTATGTTCAGAATGAGGAGGTGAGTGTTTCACACATTGCATGATCTATTAGTTCAGAAGTATAGGCTTGAGTCAACTTCCAACATTTCATCCAAAGAAGCATTGGCATAATTTTTATGGACTGTGGGTACATGTCAGACAACTGATAATGTCGCAGATCAGTTTGCACATAGTTGTTCTGTCATTAATAAAAATTCCACGAGGTTTTGGAGTGTGTAGACCGCATGGCCGGTGATTACATAAGACCAATTGATCCAACTTTCTCTGAACCACACCCAGTACTTAGAAAAACAAAGTTTTGGCCTCATTTTGAACATGCTATTGGAGCCATTGATGGAACACACATTAAGGTGATTGTGCCTAAGGAGTTGGAGCTCCAACATAGGAATAGGAAAGGTTACACAAGTGAAAATATTATGGCAGTGTGTGATTTTGATATGAGGTTCACGTTTGTTGTTCCCGGATGGCCCGGATCTGTTCATGACACACGTGTATGGAGCGATGCCATAGTTCGTTATGATCACTTTCCACAACCCCCCACAGGTAACATCTCGCATGTATCCATATTGTTATATACAGGATGGTATGTTGTACATTTCTAATTTCTTTTGTTGATGTCGTACTGTAGATAAATATTATCTTGTCGACTCCGGATATCCAAACAGGGTTGGATATCTATCTCCATACAAAGGGCAACGATACCATGTACCGGATTTCCAACAACACCCACCGGTTGGGAGATATGAGACATTCAACCATCGACATTCTTCTTTGCGAAATGTCATTAAAAGAACATTTGGTGTTCTCAAGATGAAATGGCGAATTCTTGGAGTTGGAGGCATGCCTCGGTACAAACCGGAGACCCAAAAGATGATTGTCACTGCATGCATGTGTCTCCACAATTGGATTCGTGATAGCAAGTTACGTGATGAGCATTTTGACAAATTCGACAATGATGCATATGTGCAACCTCCATTGCCGTTTACAGGTGCCAATGCTCTACCACCAAAAGATGATGGTACCATGAACGCAATACGCGAGGCGATTGCTGCTAGTCTCGTACCTTGAGATTATCCATTTTTATTAGTTCATCCACTTTTGTAATGAACAAATCTTTAAATCCATTCTAAATGTAATATTTAGCACTTTTTATGACATTCTTAAATCTCTTTCGTACGCATATTAGACTAGTAGATATTGTTAGAAAGAACAAGGTGTTAATAAATTCATCAAATAACTTCTGTCTAAGGGTACTACAGACATTTCAACACACAACTCTTTCCAGAATCTGAACCTACAATCCCAGAAAAGAACTCGGCAACAGATTCTGGGAGAAGCAGATTCTGGGAGAATTTTCCAAAATCTTGATTCTGCAGAATCCTGTGTGAAAAGAACTGGGCCTGAATCTTACAAGAGCTAGCTCAAACTTCTGCAAGCTTGCTTCATGACAACCCATCTATTTCATGAGAAATGAACATTGAGTCACAAATTATGCTTGTTTATGTAAAAGTACTACGGAAGTATCTCAACTGTGCAGGCCAGGAACCATATAAGGATGCTTCTTGTCAAGATCCAGTTGTACACTGGGCGCTGCCTTTATGCGCTACTAAGAAAAATGAAATGTCTGCTAGAACCCCATTGGTCCTTCATGTAATGTGGTTGCTTGGTGTCTAGAGAGGGAGTGCTTTAGGCCTTGTTCGGTTACACCTCTTCTCAAGAGGATTGGAAGGGATTTGGGTGGATTTTGACTCGTGGGAGATTATATCCGCCTCAATCCCTGCCAAACCCCTCCTAGATCCCTGTCAACCGAACAAGGCCTTACGAGGAATTTGCCCCTCCTTTTCCCCTTATAAGCTAATCTCGTCTGCTGTGAGCATAGCTCAAGCGAGGTTCAAGTTGCATTACATGATATCTTTCAGACATCAGTAGGCCCTATAATTTCAGTATAGCATATATTGATTGTCACCAATTGTACAATTTTGCCACTCCATCATGGTATGGTAAGTTGATTGATAGTCACATCGAAATATGAAATAAGAAAACGATTGCATCTTGACAGTGCCATAAATGATTCAAACCTGTTCCTCCAGCATTCTGGTGTTGAAGGTAAATCCTTTTCTTGTTTGTTGGCACGTCAACTTATTTTCAAGCATAGAGAGGCGACCTTTTGAAAGGCATTTGCCCATCTTTCCTAGCATTAATTTTTATTCATGAGGGTTTCGAACCAGGCACCCCAACCACTAGTTTCTGATGTGTGTAGGCAGAATCAGGCTTGTCATTTTTTTCTTGGCCTCCCACGCGCTCTCTTGATCCCGGCCGACACAGCATCCCCAGCTTGAGCAGACATTGCTGCTGCTGGCTTCTCCTTTCTTGGCCTCCCACGTGGTCTCTTGATTCCCGTCGACGCAGCACCTCCAGTTTCTTCAGCAGGCGTTGCATCTCCAGCTTCAGCAGGCCTTGCATATCTAGCTTTAGCAGGTATTGCATCTCCAGCTTCAGCAGGCCTTGCATCTCGAGCCTTAGCAGGTATTCCTCTCTTCATGACCATGGACACAACACCAGCTGCTGATGGCCTGTGCATTCTTGGATTCTCAAGTGCGACATCAACTGATACTGGATTCTCAAGTTCATCTCCAGTTTTGACGGGCATTGGTCTGTACACTCTTGGCCTCCCACGCGATCTCTTGACTCCTGCCGATGCAGCAGGAGCAGGAGGATCGTCCTTTGTTGATCCTCCTTTGTCGGCCTCCTTTCTCGGCCTCCCACGCCCTCTCTTGATACCATCAGTTGACAATGGAGTTGGAGGATGCTCTGCTGCTGCTGCTGCTGCTGCTTTACCAGTTGACGCAGCTGGAGTTGGAGAATGCTTTGCTTGTGATTGCTGCTGGTCCTTTCTCGGCCTCCCACGCCCTCCCCGTATCTTCCTTGGCCTCCCACGGCCACTCTTGGTCGATGGGGAGGCAGCATCTCCATTCGCAGATAGGGTAACCTTACGAGGCTCTGCTGCTGCTGCTTCTGCTTCTGATTGTTGCATGCCACCGGTTGACGACGCAGTTGCAGTTGGAGTTGGAGGATGCTTTGCTTGTGATTGTGATTGTTGCGCGTCCTTTCTCGGCCTCCCACGCCCTCTCAGTATCTTCCTTGGTCTCCCAGTGCCTCGCTTGTGTGGAGTGTATTCATCATCATCAACGTCATCCTCGCCACTGCTGCCGTTACTCTGGAATCCATCCAAACCGGGATCGGAATAGTTCTGCTGGGGCTGGGAGCCGGAGCCGGAGCCGGAGTTGCGTCGTTGCCGGGCCGGCAAAATCATCTCACTGGTTCATGTAAATTGAGATTCTTGGGGAGGGGAGTTGCGGTTGTGTCATCCTCCAAATCGAGATCCGACAAATCCTTATTGTTGGGCTTGGAGGGCCGGCCACGACCGCGCGTGTCGGAGGCGGGGAAGACGTAGCAAGATCTCGATTTTGACCCGTAGCCGCGGACGACGCCTTCGGAGACGAGGCGGCGGAGGCTGGCTTTGAGGAGCTTGTCGTGGGTGGCGGGGAGGCCCGTGAAGCGGCTGAGGATGAAGGCGGCGATGGCGATGCGGCCGGAGGTGCCTCCCAGCTCGGTGAGCGCCTGCGTAATCATCTGCGTTCGAGATCCAGCTCCCCATCAGCAGGAAACGAGAGAGACGAGACTGGAAAGGGAGGTGGGGGAGAGAAGGAGAGCTTGCCTCGGTGTAGGTCGGGTGGGGGCAGTCGCCGGCGGTGGCGGGCGGCGCCGACGAAGGGGAGGTGGCCACCATTTTCCCCTGCCTGGTGATAAATTTTTTTTATCGAGAGGGTCGTGGGGGATGATTGATTGATGGACGTCGCTACTGGCGCCCGAGCGCCCGCTCGCGGCCAAAAGAAAGGCGGGCTGTCACTTTCCAAAAAAAAAGCAAATCAGCTTCTCACAACACGTCCCGACGTCCACTTGATTCTGAAGCCAACTTACATCCTAAAAGAAAACTACTTGACGTATTCACACTATTCAGAAAATCACTTACATATTGTCCCGCATGCATTTATTTGAATTTCAAAAAAATTCAAAAGCTATAACTTTTGATTCGTGCATCGAAATTCAGATCCGTTTTCATCGTTGGGTTTCTCAGGACGAGTATTTCGAAACTATATCCCATATGGGTACATTTTGACAAACTTTTTTTGTGGGCAACTTTGAGTTGTATTGAGGCCAGGGCCGGTCCTGAGGGGGGGAGGGGGGGCGGCCGCCCCGGGCCCCCGATGCATTTGTTTCCTATATATATACGTGTGTGATATTTAGCCTGTTGATTGATTCTTCAAAAGGAAACACAAATTAATTGATCGATTAATTACCGGCTGGTCGCACGTCGAGTAGTTTTTTGGGCTTATACTTTCCCTCCCCAATTGGCAACAAATCGGCCATTCCATTGATGACGGTGCCCATCCCGCTCGTCTAATCGTGATTTTCGGCAGCTGGGCGTCATTAGTGGAACAAGGTAATGCGATTTGCAGATTCCACCAATCTTCTCTTCAACGCATAGTTTCTCTTTCCTTCTCTTTCTATGTTCTTGTTAGATGGTTCATTCGTTTCCTGAAGATCCTGGTACACATCTCTTCCTCACACTCCGATTTCTTGTATTGATTGGGATTAGAAAAGAGAAACTTTGACTTCTGTTCGTGAACCTCGTATGCAGCAACAAAATCTTGCGATTACGAATTTTCTAGCTATCCAGGTACATTGTTCCATGCCTTTCATAGCACATCTTTGTAATTAGCAGTGCCCTTAATTTCTTGTATCATATGTTGTGTGTTGTTTAGCAATATTGCTATTTATTTCACAAGATGCTATCAAGAGAGAATCCATCGGATAATGAGGGGAAAATGTGCATATGAGTTGATTGAGTCCCACACGAGCTGTTAGCATTTTTTAGAGCAGATACAAGTATTCTACTGATTCCCCGCAAAAAACAGTATTTCTGCTGCCAGGAATTCCCAGGACTTAGCTTTAGTTATTGTGGAAGAAGAACTAGTGAAAACTTTAGGAAGATAAAATTTGAGTAGGCATGAAAGTGTTACTAAATCACGTAATAGAAAAATATGTATGTGTAGATTGACAGGATCAATCAACTGGAGCTGTGAATTTTTGTGACCCCAGCTTTTTTAATAGTCAAGAAGACAAGACACCACAAATTAATAGTGTACCGAATATTTTTTTCAGTTGAAATAGGAAAAGAATATATGCATATGTTTATGTGGCTTGAGGGCCCCTCTGTGTTGTCTTGCCCCGGGCCCCCGAAATCTCAAGGCCGACCCTGATTGAGGCAACTATAGTGCTATAAGAAAGCAACTTCTTTTTTTCCTATTAGGACTACCTATCAACGAAAAATCCTTCTAAGTTGGTTATCGCAACTACCGAATTGACTAGCTTCATCTCTAAGTTGTCTACCATAACTAGTAAGTATGCTAACTCTATGCCACCCCAAACTTTTTATCGAGGCAACTTTGGGTGCGATAGAGGCAACTTTAGGGCAATAGGGAAGCAACTTCATTTTTCCCTAGTAGGACTACGTATTAGGTTGGTTTATGGAAGAAAAATGAGAAAACCACAATAAGGATGAGGCACCTTTAGTGCTACATATAAGCAATTTCATTGCAATATGTGTATCAATAAATTTTGCTAACATTATCACACTTGCCAACCATGGTTCATCAATTGCCTACAAATATGATGAAGTTGCTTATTATTGCTATTATATGTTGCGTTCAAAACACTATGATGTTGCCTATTAGTGATGCTCAGTTGACTGCCATTACTATTTCATTTGCCTACATGCCCTACAATACACTAAAAAGTTGCCCATTGATGGGGCTATTGGAGGCAAAACAAGGACAATAACTACGAGATTGTTATGACCTTGAGTATCACACAAAAAAGTTAGCAACTTTTGGGTTGTTGTGTGTAACTACAGTGCATTCAACAAGCAACTCATGTGTGTTTTTCATCATTATATCCGGAGATTTCAATGATTCTCGATGACAACTCGTGCGAAAATTATGAACAACTTGTGCAGTTTTGTGGGAAACTATCTGATCCAGACCCCTATGAAACTTGTCGTCGCCACCTATGCAACTTCTCATCTGCCCCCACTTATGAAACTAGTCAACACTCGCGATCTGGATAGCCAACACTCACGTGCTCAGTAGCGTTGGCGGTAAGACTCCCCAGAAAAGGAAGAACAAGGCTCTTATATCGTCCATTCCCACATAGTTTTCAAATTTGGAAGCATGGTAGACAACTTAGGTCCAACAAAAACTTTTTGGCAGTGTAGGAAACTTAGGTCCCTTGATGGACAACTTTCATAGTATTTTGGCAATTGGGGATCACCCGTAGGCAACTTCATAGTGTTGTAGGTAACTTGGTTTCTGAGGCAGACAACTTAGAAGCCATGTTAGACAACATTCGAAGGTACGATAAGAAACATTCATAGTATGGCAGACAACTAAATTATCTACAACTTAGTTTCCAATGTATGCAACTTAGCAACCATGGTAACCACCTATTACACTACTGGACACAGCTAATTAGGAGGCTACTAGGCGAATTCACTAATAGATACGGTTCAATTCATGTAGCCTCAAAGTTGCTCCTACTTAGCAATAAAGTTGCCTCATTTAGCATCGAAGTTGCTTTTGAAAAAAATCATCGGAACCTATTCATATGGGTTCTAGTTTTGAAGAGCTCGTCACGAGGAAGCAAATGGTGAAGACAGATCATAATTTCGATACACGATTTGAAAGTTACAGGTTTTAAAAAAAATTGTACCAAAATTAATGCATGTTACGTCATCATTGGCTTCTTATGGTTGGCCAGACAAGGTGGAGAAAAATCAACATACTTTATTGTAGAATCTTTCCATATATAGAATGAGTGGGTGTGCAGCTTTCGAAATCTGGGATCAATCTCTCTCGTCACGCGGTCCGCGAGCGTGCGCCCGACCGCGCAAATTAGCACAGTTGCACAATTGAGTATTTAGGTTGATTGATTCATCATTAGAGCATCTCCAACAAACGCCCAAAAATGCTCCGCGCGCTGAAAGATTTTTTTTGGGCGCTGGACAACTTCAACAGACGATGGAAAACAGTGCACGCGCTAAAAACTTTTGTGCACGCGCAGAAAAACGCTATCGCGCGCAGCATATTTTGGGCGCCGGCTTGCGCGCGCTTCATAGTTTACACTGCGCGCTTTTTGGACGCCTTTTTTGGGCAGCTATTAAAGCAATGTTGGTCACAATAAAAATGCTACAATGGCGCGCTAAAATTTTTATTGGGCGCGAAATTTTTGCGCCACTGTTGGAGTTGCTCTTATGGACTCCATCTTAGCTTTCCAATTGCCACCATGTCAGAAAAAAACATGCCACTATGCCTTTTTTCTAGAGAAAAACATGCCTCAACGCGTCGGCATGTCCTCTGGATGGCGGTTACGAGTTCTGACCGATGCGTTTCTTCCCCACTCGATCAACTTGATGTGATGTGATGTGATCCGGAGTTCTAGATCTTCCTCGTGCCAGTGTTTTATCTGCATAGTGTAGAATGAAAAGACCATCTTCTACTAAATGAGGGATCACCCCACTAATCTGACTGACTGCTTTAACACGTTCAACAAGATTAAGTAGCATTTTGTCATAGTGTGGAACAAAATAGGGGATAGGGGTGATAACCCACAAGTATAGGGGATCGCAACAGTTTTCGATAAGTAAGAGTGTCGAACCCAACGAGGAGCTAAAGGTAGAACAAATATTCCCTCAAGTTCTATCGACCACCGATACAACTCTACGCACGCTTGACGTTCGCTTTACCTAGAACAAGTATGAAACTATAAGTACTTTGTAGGTGTTTTTGGATAGGTTTGCAAGGTAATAAAGAGCATGTAAATAAAAGGTAGGGACTGTTTAGATAAAGACACAACTAAGTTAGTTTTAGTAGAGAGCTTTTTATTACGAGAAAGTTATTTGTCCCTAGGCAATCGATAACTAGACCGGTAATCATTATGCAATTTTATTTGAGGGAGAGGCATAAGCTAACATACTTTCTCTACTTGGATCATATGCACTTATGATTGGAACTCTAGCAAGCATCCGCAACTACTAAAGATCATTAAGATAAAACCCAATCATAGCATTAAAGCATCAAGTCCTCTTTATCCCATACGCAACAACTCCCTTACTCGGGTTTGTGTTTCAGTCACTCACGCAACTCACTATAAGTGAATCATGAACATATTACAACACCCTACAGTGGGGATCCCTCACGCTTGCGCAACACGGAGACCACCATAGGACAGCACCAATAATAAAACATGCAACTCAAACCAATCTTGATCATCAAATAACCCATAGGACAAAACGGATCTACTCAAACATCATAGGATAGCCATACATCATTGGGAAATAATATATAGCTTTGAGCACCATGTTTAAGTAGAGATTACAACGGGTAAGAGAGAGGTTACACTGTTGCATAGAGGGGGAAGAGTTGGTGATGATGGTGGTGAAGTTGTTGGTGAAGATTGTAGTGATGATGATGGCCCCCGGTGGCACTCCGGTGCCACCGGAAGCGAGGGGGGAGAGCCCCCCTCCTTCTTCTTCTTCCTTGACCTCCTCCCTAGATGGGAGAAGGGTTTCCCCTCTGGTCCATGGTCTCCATGGCGTGGGAGGGGCC
>NC_041388.1:605375692-605381133 GCF_002162155.2 Triticum dicoccoides
AGATTGGATCTGTCTCTTTGTCTCTCTCTGTTCCTGCGTTCTCAGATTCTTCCCTTTCACCGTTTCTTATATTCCCGGAGATCCGTAACTCCGATTGGGCTGAAACTTCAACATGATCTCTATCCGGATATTAGCTTTCTTGCGGTGAAAGAAGGGCACCAACCGCCTTACGCGGTGGCCACGAGGGTCAGGGGCGCGCCTGCTGTCGTGGATCTAAGACTGACAGTAGAATGGGGGGTAGGTATGAGGAGGCAAGATCCTAGCTATGGAGTAGTTGTACACACGAGTTTTACGAGTTCAGGCCCTTCTCGGAGGAAGTAACAGCCCTACGTCTCGGTGCCCTGAGGCGGTCGACTGGAATATATATGTGTGTGTGTGTGTGTTTACAAAAGTGCGAACCCTTGTCCCAGAGGAGGGGTGGCTTATATAGAGTGCGCCAGGACCCCAGCTCCCCTCCGTTACACAGGGTTCAATGTTCATAAAGGTGGGGCGTTACTGGTAACGTCTACAATAAAGTGTTATAAATGCTCATAATGATATGGTTTAAGTCATGACCATTGCAGAGTGGAGGGCTTCTCGTCTTCTAGTGGTCAAGTGTCTTCAAAGAAGTCGAGTGGGCACATTTTCATGGTCGAGTGGATGATGTTTTCTCTCCGACTGCTTCTGATTCTTTGTAAAGATGTCTTTGGGGAGGGTATGTAGGACAGGTCCATGACCCTACCCTAGGTACATAGTTTCATCATTAGTCCCCGAATGGATCAGGGTTTGAGTGAGGAAGGGGTTGAGAACACTTCCGGCCCACTCTTTGTGCTATGAATATGGCTTGTCCTGAAACAATGAGTTGAGGAGACGATGTCGACTCCTTTCTCAGTCGCCTTGGTCCATTCTTGGTTGTTGTCGAGTGAACTTTCATGGCTGAATTCTGAATGACGATGTAGAGGGTGTTTGTCTTCAGTCTGACAGGTTGTTCCGCTCTCGACGGATCTCGCGGGATTCGAATTTTGGGAATCGCGCCAGACGGGAGGAAACGAGGTTATTGGGATGGATTAGGTAAGTCTCCTCGATCCTCGCGCCACCTTTTTCGGCACGTACTGCGCGCGCGACTGTTGCGGGATTTGTTTAGATCGCTTGGGTCCACTGGTCAGCCACTCGGTGGAAGGCCTTATAAAAGGTCTCAGGCCAGGCCTCTGCTCCGCACGCCCCCATTCTCTCTTCTCTTTCTCCCGATCTCTCTGCCACTCTCGCTTCCGCCTCGTCGCCGGACCCTCGCTCGAGCTCGATCTGCCACCATGGGGAAGGATAAGACGGCTGCGCTAGAACCGCGAAGAAGGCGACCACGAAGGCGAAGGGCAAGCGAACCAGCCGAGGCGGATCCTCGTCGAGGTCCGGCCTGCCGGCGGGCTGGATCCAGGGCGACTGGATCCGCTCGGTAATCACGGAGGACAACCTTGACGACCTGGTGGAGGGGGGATTGATCCCCCACAAGTCGGCTCGGCTCCCGGGGAACGAAACCGAGCCGCAGCCTAGAGAGGGCGAGTGTGTCCTCCTAGCAACCCACGTAGATCGTGGATTCTCGCTGCCTCCCCACCCTTTCTTCCGGGGCTTTTTGAACTTCTTTGGGGCTCAGCTCCACCATTTCACTCCGAACACCATAGTCTATCTGGCCGCTTTCGTGTCCATGTGCGAAAACTTCTTGGGCTGTCGACCGCACTGGGGGCTTTTCAAACACATCTTCACTTGCCATTCCCAGTCGATCAAAAAGGCCAAGTCGAGTGACGAGAGGACGCGGGTGATCCAGATGTGCGGCGGCCTGGGGATCCAAATGAGGATCAAGACTACTTTCCCGGCGATGATCCTTCCTGACTCGGTCCGGGGCTGGCAGTCGACTTGGTTTTACTGCAAGGATCAGCCACCCCTGGCCAGTCGACTGGACTTCCTCCTTTTTCCTTGGCTCGAGTGGAGAAGCCTGCTCCCCTGAAGGTAGTTCCATAAGAGAAGGCGCAGGTCAAGGAGCTGGTTGAACGGGTCGTCCAGCTTGTTCGCAACGGAGTGACTGGGATGGATCTGCTGGAGGTCTTTCTCGGTCGACGCATCCAACCTCTTCAAGCGCGCGATCATCCGATGTGGATGTACTTTGGGCTCGAGGATACCACTCGGATCCACCCGAAGGAGGTCAGCAAGGATATCTTGGAGAACTGGTTGAGGGGAATCACTGGCAACAAAGACAACCCTCGGGGATCCAGGAGGGTGATTCCATTCGACAAGTCGCGCCAGCCGGAGCAGGTATATTTCTGTTTTATCAAGTATCTTTCCGATTCACCACGTGATGTCCCGTTTGTGGTCGACTGAATGTCTTTTGATTGTTATCCTTTCAGGCCCTCATTGAAATGTACTCGATGCCCAACGGAGTGCAGGACCCCGGCGCTGAAGAAGAAGGAAGCGGGGGCGAGAGCGGCGAGGAGCATTCGGAAGCCGAGGAGGACGAGGAGAGCGATGAATCGACCGATGAGGAAGAAGTCGACTCGCCTCCTCGCAGGGAGAGGAGGTCCAAGTACACTCATGACCCGGCAGGCGCTCCAGACTTGGTGGCTGCGCCGATCGGGCAATCCTCGAAGCGCCCCAGGACATCTTCCCCGACGCCGACTGAGAAGCCTCCAAAGCAATCCAAGGTCGCGCTGCTTCCAGCGCCGAAAGTGTTGAAAGCCATCTCTTCCAAACCGCCCAAAGCTTTGCCTCGGATTAAAGTGACCGTTCCTACTATCTCCGGGTAACCATCTGACTTGTCTTTTATGTGGATTTGATTAACTGGGTGTAACCGATTGAATGCGGGCCTTTGCAGTGCTGCAACGTCAGGGACTTCTTCATACTAGTACCGGGACGAGGAAATGGAGGATGCGGTAACCTCTAACCCAGGTATGAACTCTTGTGATTTCGATTCTTGATCTTCTTAGAGTCGAGTGGTTCACTTGGGGTCGAATGTTCTGTCTTGCAGCTCCACCCAACATCATTGACCTTCTGGACAACGACGAAGATGTGGCTCCTAAGCCTAGGAAGAGCAAGAAGGTAACAGCTGGCAGGGTGGATCGGCAAGAACCAACTGCAACGCCTCCCGTCTGTCAAGCTGAAGATGCGGGCAGGGCCACTGTGACGTTCGATGCACCCTTGCCGAGTGGGCATCCCACTTGGTCGACCGTGCATGTGGTTCCTTCAACTGTCCAACTCCACGCCACGGAGCCTCAAGTAGCCACACCTGGGTCGTCTGCACATTTTTTCACCAGCTACCCCGTCCCAGACAGCCAGTCGGAAGCGGCTGCGGAAGCCATCCGACAGGCTGATATGATGATGGAGCGGGTGAAGATAGTGCACGAGAGCAGTCAGGCTGCCTACGACGCTAGTGCCGCTCTTCGGGCCAACGTCCAGGTGAGTAGACTTTCCGACTATTTTTGTTCTCGAAAAATCTTCTTCTGCACAATCTCCTATTGTTCGCGTTGAATTAGAGCACCCGCTGGGTGTTGCTGTCGTTTTTGGTAGTTTCGCTCTTCCACTCGGTCTGGGCGAGTGGGATCAGAACCGGTGGGGGCACGCCAAGTGCACCCATTGGGTGTAGTCCCTGAGACGGCGGTCGACTGCTGGCAGTCGACTGTGGTCTGAATTCTTCTTTTCTTGACGGTGCAATTGTTCTTTCTCTCTCTTTTTTTGCACTCGACTCCGGCGGGCCGGGCGAGTGGGATCAGAACCGGTGGGGGCACGCCAAGTGCACCCACTGGGTGTAGTCCCCGAGACCGCGGTCGACTGCTGGCAGTAGACTGGGGTCTGACAGCTTGTTGTCCACTTCTTTAGGTTTTATTCACTCGAAAATGAACTGCTTTCGAACCTATTGATTGACCTGTCTCTTGCCTCCTGCAGAAGTCTTGTACTCTTATCTCCAAGTTTGCCGAACTCGAAGAGAAGCAGAGGCAACTCAACTTTGACTTGGAATTGGCTCAGCAAAATCTGAAAAAGCTCAAGACGAGGCCGCTGGTATGGAAGGTAACTGATTGCCGACTGTACTTCAATATATCTCTTTGATCTCTTTTTTGATTCGATTATTTCTTTTGTAGAGAAAATGAAGTTGGCTCTAGACAAGAAGGACTCGGACCTCGCCGCTGCGCAAAAAGCAGCCCAAGACAAAACCGCTCTTGGAGACAAGAAGCTCGCTTCAGTCGGAACACTTGAAGGAGAGGTGAGTAGACTGACATCTTGTCTTAATGAAGCTAACCGTGAAGTGACCAGCCTGAAGAAGGATAAGGTCGCCCTGAACGAAAAGTTGGAGTCTGCGATCCACAAGAGGAACGACACAGAAGCTTATCTGAGGACCCTCGCCAAGAAGCTTTCTCTCGTGTTGGGAGGTATTTCTTTTAATTCCAACTGTGTCGATGCTTGCCATCGGATTTTGCTCGGTTGATTGAACTGACTTTTGGCTACAGAACTTTGTCAAGACTTTGACGAAGAAACTGGAAGGGTCGAGACGGGTCTGGACCCTATCGCTTCCCCGGTCTGTGACGAAACTGCGATGAACATGCTCCGACTGGAGTCCCGTACCGCCAGCGCCACAAGCTACCTCGCACGTCTGAAGGAGGTTGTCTCTCGAATCGACTCGATGCTCTGGCCGGAGGCGACGCTTCAGAATGATCTGGAATCTCTGATGACTCGGCTGAACGAGATCTCTGACCGAGTGCAAGAATGGAAGAAATCCTCCGCCCGGTGTGGTGCTGACGTGGCGCTGTCCCTGGTGCGAGTCCATTGCAAGGAGGTTCGTGAAGACAAGCTGGCCACGATCAAAGTCGCTAACACCAAAAAGCACGACTTCCAGTCCTTCATGGAGACTTTCATTGCTGCCGCCACTCGGATCGCTGATGGGATTGATCTGGACTCATTCATGGAGCTTGCCAGTCCTCCTCCGGCCGAGTGAACAATCTTATGAAACTTGGATACGCTTTAAATTTGCCTCGGAATGCCGAGTGGTTTCTGTAACCGTTAAACTCCTTCGGGCTTGGTGCCCGAGTACTTTTGATTCGCTACTTGGAACCTTTTAGTATTTATCTGAATTTGATTTATCTCCGAATGTGCTTGTGTTTGTCTTCGGATGGACTTTGCTTGCTGCACTTCTTCGTCCTTGCGGATAGCGATGGAGCGGACGTTGTATTTGTGCCGCAGCTCCGAAGGAGAAGGTGGCAGTCGACCTGCACCTCGTCGTCTTTGCGGATAAGGATGGAGCGGACGTTGTATTTGTGCCGCAGCTCCGAAGGAGAAGGTGGCATTCGACCTGCACCTCATCGTCCTTGCGGATAAGGATGGAGCAAACGTTGTATTTGTGCCGCAGCTCCGAAGGAGAAGGTTGTAGTCGACCTGCACCTCGTCGTCCTTGCGGATAAGGATGGAGCGGACGTTGTATTTGTGTC
>NC_041388.1:605381556-605413877 GCF_002162155.2 Triticum dicoccoides
TGCTCAACTGCAGCTAAGCCCCCCGAGTGGGAGGACTGCTCTCCACTCGGTAGGATTTTTTCAAACTTAGGCGAGTGCTGGACTGCCGTTAAGCCTCTTAGTGAGAGAACTTAGGCGAGTGCTCGATTGCAGCTAAGCCCCGAGTGGGAGGATTGCTCTTCACTCGGTAGGATTTTTTCAAACTTAGGCGAGTGCTGGACTGCCGCTAAGCCTCTTAGTGAGAGAACTTAGGTGAGTGCTCGACTGCAGCTAAGCCCCCGAGTGGGAGGACTGCTCTCCACTCGGTAGGATTTTTTCGAACTTAGACGGAACGGATTCGTGACTAAGCCCACCCACTGGGGGATTTCAGGAGTAAATAAGAACAACACAATCAAATGAGAGAACCATAAGCTCTTGTCTTTGATAAACGAATTACAAAAGGTGTTGCTTATTACACTTTATTCGAACGAGTGTTTCAGTATAAAAGGGGCGGAGCACCTCCGCGTTCCAAGCCCGTGGCTCGTCCTTCCGATGCTCGATACTGTAAGATGGTATGCTTCGTTGTGGAGAACTTTGGTGACGATGAAGGGGCCTTCCCAAGTTGGAGCGAGCTTGTGTGGTTTCTGCTGATCCACTCGAAGAACCAAGTCTCCTTCTTGAAAGGCCCGACCCCTCACATTCCTGGCGTGGAATCGACGCAAATCTTGCTGATAAATGGTCGAGCGGATCAAGGCCATCTCTCTTTCCTCCTCTAAGAGATTGACTGAATCTTGCCGGGCCTGCTCTGCTTCTGCTTCGGAGAAGAGTTCAACTCGGGGTGCGTTGTGGAGCAAGTCACTTGGCAGAACAGCTTCGGCTCCATAGACTAAGAAGAAAGGAGTTCTTCCAGTCGACCGATTAGGAGTTGTCCTTAAACCCCACAAAACTGACGGAAGTTCATCAACCCAAGCACCTGCTGCGTGTTTGAGATCACACATCAGTCGGGGCTTCAGTCCTTTGAGAATTAGGCCATTGGATCTTTCTGCTTGTCCGTTCGACTGCGGGTGAGCAACAGAAGCATAGTCGACTTGAGTGCCTTGAGAGGCGCAGAAAATTCTGAACTCATCAGAATCGAAGTTCGATTTGTTGTCCGTGATGATGTTGTGTGAGACTCCATATCTGAACGTCAATTCTCTGATAAAACTGATAGCGGTGCTAGCGTCAAGGTTCTTGATGGGTTTGGCTTCGATCCATTTGGTAAACTTGTCGACTGCAACGAGCACGTGAGTGAAGCCGCTTCTGCCGGTCCTCAGCGGCCCAACCATATCCAGTCCTCAAACAGCGAAGGGCCAGACAAGGGGAATGGTCTTCAGGGCTGACGCTGGCTTGTGAGACATATCGGAGTAAAATTGACAGCCTTCACATCTGTCGACTATATCTTTCGCCATCTCATTTGCTCGTGGCCAATAGAATCCAGCTCGGTATGCTTTAGCCACGATGGCCCGAGAGGACGCATGGTGGCCACAGGTCCCCGAGTGGATGTCATTGAGGATCATTCGACCTTCTTCTGGTGTTATGCACTTCTGACCGACTCCAGTCACACTTTCTCTGAACAGCTGCCCTCTTATCACAGTAAAAGCTTTAGATCGGCGGACGATCTATCGAGCTTCTTCTTCATCCTCTGGGAGCTCTTTCCTGAGGATGTACGCAATGTAGGGCATCATCCAATCGGGAGTAATGGCCAGAACCTCCATGATTAGGTCGACCACAGCTGGGACCTCGACTTCAGTCGGATCCGTGGCGCTCTTGGGTTGTGGGGGCTCTTCAGTGAAAGGGTCTTCCTGAACTGTCGGCGTGTGAATATGCTCCAAGAACACATTGCTGGGAATGGCTTCTCTCTTGGAATCTATCTTCGCTAATTAATCGGCTGCTTGATTTTTCAATCGGGGGATCTGGTGGAGTTCTAACCCCTCGAACTTCTTCTCAAGATTTCTCACCGCGTTGCAGTAACCAGTCGTGGCTGGGCTTCTGACGTCCCACTCCTTCATCACTTGATTAACTACCAAATCTAAGTCGCCGTAGACCATGAGGCGGCGGACGCCGAGTGAGATGGCCATGCGCAACCCATACAGGAGTGCTTCGTATTCTGCTTCATTGTTGGAGGAATCAAAGTGAATCTGGAGGACATATCTGAGCTTGTCTCCTCGGGGGGTCAGGACTTCAGAAATATAATAAACTGGGTGTTGAACTTTGTACGCTTTTCCTTCTTCTTCTCGGTCGACCGTAAGTACTGTAATGACGACTTGTCCAGTGGCTGCTATATAAAGCAAAAGAGGCTCTTTGCTGATTGGAGCAGCAAGCACCAGCTGGGTGGAAAGCAGGGCTTTTAGCTCTGCAAATGTTGTATCAGCTTCTGGAGTCCACTCGAACGTATCTGATTTCTTCATCAGTCAGTAAAGAGGCATCGCCTTTTCACCAAGGCGAGAAATGAATCGACTTAGGGCGGCCAAGCAACCAGTAAGCTTCTGGACATCATGCACACGCACAGGGCGTTTCATTTGGAGCATAGCACCTACTTTCTCTGGGTTAGCATTGATTCCTCGTTCGGAAACAAGAAAACTGAGTAACTTTCCGCCTGGAACTCCAAACGTGCACTTTGCTGGATTGAGCTTGATATCATACCTTCTGAGGTTGGCAAAGGTTTCAGCGAGGTCGGTCAACGGGTCGGAACCTTTACGTGACTTGACCACAGTGTCATCCATGTATGCTTCCACATTCTGACTGATTTGAGTGAGGAGCCACATCTTCGTCGATTGCTTTTCTTTTCTGGACGGCGGACCGTCGAAGATGCTCTTTGACTGGTTTCACTTTTGGGTCGACTTGCAAACGATGCTCAGCCAATCCCCTGGGAACACCTGGCATGTCAGAAGGCTTCCATGCGAAGATGTCCCAGTTCTCAAGGAGGAACTGGATGAGCGCTTCTTCCTATTTGGAGTCGAGTGTGGTCGAAATGTGGGTCGGAGCTGCATTGTGGGCCGTCGGGTGAATGTGAACAGACTTCGTCTCGCCAGACGACTGGAATGCTGAATCCGTGGCTGGATTCTTGGCTCGCAACAAGTCACTTGGGTCTGCATTTTTCTGGTATTCTTGCAATTCTGCCACGGCCATCTGGGCATCGGCGATCTTTGAGGCCTTCTGAAAACACTCTTCCGCCTTTTTCCGATTACCAGAGATAGTGATCACTCCTCTGGGACCAGGCACCTTCAGTTTGAGGTACACGTAACAAGGTCGAGCCATGAATCGTGCATAAGCTGGCCTGCCTAGAGTTGCATGATATGCACTCTGAAAATCCACGACTTCAAATGTCAACTTTTCTTTGCGGTAATTTTGGGCATCACCGAAAACCACGTCGAGTGCAATCTGACCGAGGGACGCAGCCTTCTTGCCTGGGATGACCCCATCGAAACTCATATGGCTTTCACTGAGTCTGGACATCGGAATGCCCATTCCTTTCAATGTTTCTACGTACAGAATGTTCAGGCCACTGCCACCGTCCATCAGGACCTTTGTCAGTCGAGTGCCTTCGACCACCGGGTCGACCACCAGTGCTTGCCTCCCAGGGGTGGCGACGTGCGCTGGGTGATCAGATAGGTCGAACGTAATGGCGGTCTGCGACCATTTCAAGTAATTGGGTGTCGCCAGAGCGACCATGTTCACCTCTCTGTTGATGACTTTCAATCGACTCTTGTTTTCAACATCAGCAAAAATCATCAGAGTGGAATTCACGTGAGGATAACCATCATCATCTTCCCCTTCACTCTTAGCTTTGTCTGCCTCCTTCTCCTTTTCCTTGGGTTGTTTCTCTCGGAACTGCTAGATCAGGAGCCGACACTGTCGAGTGGTATGCTTCGGGTAAATGAAATTGAAGGAAATATGCCCTAGAGGCAATAATAAAGTTATTATTTATTTCCTTATATCATGATAAAAGTTTATTATTCATGCTAGAATTGTATTAACCGGAAACATAATACATGTGTGAATACATAGACAAACAGAGTGTCACTAGTATGCCTCTACTTGACTAGCTCGTTAATCAAAGATGGTTATGTTTCCTAACCATGGACAAAGAGTTGTTATTTGATTAACGGGATCACATCATTAGTTGAATGATCTGATTGACATGACCCATTCCATTAGCTTAGCACCCGATCATTTAGTATGTTGCTATTGCTTTCTTCATGACTTATACATGTTCCTAACACTATGAGATTATGCAACTCCCGTTTGCCAGAGGAACACTTTGTGTGCTACCAAACGTCACAATGTAACTGGGTGATTATAAAGGAGCTCTACAGGTGTCTCCAAAGGTACATGTTGGGTTGGCGTATTTCGAGATTAGGATTTGTCACTCCGATTGTCGGAGAGGTATCTCTGGGCCCTCTCGGTAATGCACATCACTTAAGCCTTGCAAGCATTGCAACTCATGAGTTAGTTGCGGGATGATGTATTACAGAACGAGTAAAGAGACTTGCCGGTAACGAGATTGAACTAGGTATAGGATACCGACGATCGAATCTCGGGCAAGTAACATACCGATGACAAAGGGAACAACGTATGTTGTTATGCGGTCTGACCGATAAAAGATCTTCGTAGAATATGTAGGAGCCAATATGAGCATCCAGGTTCCGCTATTGGTTATTGACCGGAGACATGTCTCGGTCATGTCTACATTGTTCTCGAACCCGTAGGGTCCGCACGCTTAATGTTACGATGACAGTTATATTATGAGTTTATGCATTTTGATGTACCGAAGGTTGTTCGGAGTCCCAGATGTTATCACGGACATGACGAGGAGTCTCGAAATGGTCGAGACATAAAGATTGATATATTGGAAGCCTATGTTTGGATATCGGAAGTGTTCCGGGTGAAATCGGGATTTTACCGGAGTACCGGGAGGTTACCGGAACCCCCCGGGAGGTATATGGGCCTTAGTGGGCCTTAGTGGAAGAAAGGACAGGTGTCCAGAGATGGGCCGCGCGCCCCTCCCCCCCTTGGTCCGAATTGGACAAGGAGAGGGGGCCGGCCCCCCTTCCTCCTCTCTCTCCTCTTTTCCCCCCTCCGCGAATCCTATTCCAACTAGGAAAGGGGGGGAGTCCTACTCTCAGAGGGAGTAGGACTCCTACTGGCGCGCCTCTCCTGGCCGGCCGGCCCCCCTCCCTTGAGCCTTTATATACGAAGGTAGGGGCACCCCCTAGAGACACAAGTTGATCCACGTGATCATATTCTTAGCCGTGTGCGGTGCCCCCTTCCACCATAGTCCTCGATAATATTGTAGCGGTGCCTAGGCGAAGCCCTGCGACGGTAGTACATCAAGATCGTCACCACGCCGTCGTGTGACAGAACTCTTCCCCGACACTTTGCTGGATCAGAGTCCGGGGATCGTCATTGAGCTGAACGTGTGCTAGAACTCGGAGGTGCCGTAGTTTCGGTGCTTGATCGGTCGGGCCGTGGAGACGTACGACTACATCAACCAAGTTAACGCTTCCATTGTCGATCTACAAGGGTACGTAGATCACACTCTCCCCCTCTCGTTGCTATGCATCACCATGATCTTGCGTGTGCGTAGGAATTTTTTTGAAATTACTACGTTCCCCAACAGTGGCATCCGAGCCTAGGTTTTATATGTTGATGTTATATGCACGAGTAGAACACAAGTGAGTTGTGGGCGATATAAGTCATACTGCTTACCAGCATGTCATACTTTGGTTCGGCGGTATTGTTGGACGAAGCGGCCCGGACCGACATTACGCGTACGCTTACGCGAGACCGGTTCTCCCGACGTGCTTTGCACATAGGTGGCTTGCGGGTGACAGTTTCTCCAACTTTAGTTGAACCGAGTGTGGCTACGCCCGGTCCTTGCGAAGGTTAAAACAGCACCAACTTGACAAACTATCGTTGTGGTTTTGATGCGCAGGTAAGATTGGTTCTTGCTTAAAGCCCGTAGCAGCCACGTAAAACATGCAACAACAAAGTAGAGGACGTCTAACTTGTTTTTGCAGGTCATGTTGTGATGTGATATGGTCAAGACATGATGCTAAATTTTATTGTATGAGATGATCATGTTTTGTAACCAAGTTATCGACAACTGGTAGGAGCCATATGGTTGTCGCTTTATTGTATGCAATGCAATCGCGCTGTAATGCTTTACTTTATCACTAAGCGGTAACGATAGTCGAGGAAGCATAAGATTGGCGAGACGACAGCGATGCTACGATGGAGATCAAGGTGTCACGCCGGTGACGATGGCGATCATGACGGTACTTCGGAGATGGAGATGACAAGTACAAGATGATGATGGCCATATCATATCACTTATATTGATTGCATGTGATGTTTATCTGTTATGCATCTTATCTTGCTTTGATTGACGGTAGCATTATAAGATGATCCCTCACTAAATTATCAAAGTATAAGTGTTCTCCCTGAGTATGCACCGTTGCGAAAGTTCTTCATGCTGAGACACCACGTGATGATCGGGTGTGATAAGCTCTACGTTCAAATACAACGGGTGCAAAACAGTTGCACACACGGAATACTTATGTTAAACTTGATGAGCCTAGCATATAATAGATATGGCCTCGGAACACGGAGACCGAAAGGTCGAGCGTGAATCATATAGTAGATATGATCAACATATTGATGTTCACCATTGATACTACTCCATCTCATGTGATGATCGGACATGGTTTAGTTGATTTGGATCACTGATCACTTAGAGGATTAGAGGGATATCTTTCTAAGTGGGAGTTCTTAAGTAATATGATTAATTGAACTTAAATTTATCATGAACTTAGTACTTGATAGTATCTTGCTTGTCTATGTTTGATTGTAGATAGATGGCTCGTGCTGTTGTTCCGTTGAATTTTAATGCGTTCCTTGAGAAAGCAAAGTTGAAAGATGATGGTAGTAATTACACGGACTGGGTCCGTAACTTGAGGATTATCCTCATTGCTGCACAGAAGAATTACGTCCTGGAAGCACCACTAAGTGCCAAGCCTGCTGCAGGAGCAACGCCAGATGTTATGATTGTAGATAAATGGCCCATGTTGTTGTTCCGTTGAATTTTAATGCGTTCCTTGAGAAAGCAAAGTTGAAAGATGATGGTAGCAATTACACGGACTGGGTCCGTAACTTGAGGATTATCCTCATTGCTGCACAGAAGAATTACGTCCTGGAAGCACCGCTGGGTGCCAGGCCTGCTGCTGGAGCAACACCAGATGTTGTGAACGTCTGGCAGAGCAAAGCTGATGACTACTCGATAGTTCAATGTGCCATGCTTTACGGCTTAGAACCGGGACTTCAACGACGTTTCGAACGTCATGGAGCATATGAGATGTTCCAGGAGTTGAGGTTAATATTTCAAGCAAATGCCCGGATTGAGAGATATGAAGTCTCCAATAAGTTCTATAGCTGCAAGATGGAGGAGAACAGTTCTGTCAGTGAGCATATATTCAAAATGTCTGGGTACAATAATCACTTGATTCAAATGGGAGTTAATCTTCCAGATGATTGCGTCATTGACAGAATTCTCCAATCACTGCCACCAAGCTACAAGAGCTTCGTGATGAACTATAATATGCAAGGGATGAATAAGACTATTCCCGAGCTCTTCGCAATGCTGAAAGCTGCGGAGGTAGAAATCAAAAAGGAGCATCAAGTGTTGATGGTCAACAAGACCACTAGTTTCAAGAAAAAGGGCAAAGGAAAGAAGAAGGGGAACTTCAAGAAGAATAGCAAGCAAGTTGCTGCTCAAGAGAAGAAACCCAAGTCTGGACCTAAGCCTGAAACTGAGTGCTTCTACTGCAAGCAGACTGGTCACTGGAAGCGGAACTGCCCCAAGTATTTGGCGGATAAGAAGGATGGCGAGGTGAACAAAGGTATATGTGATATACATGTTATTGATGTGTACCTTACTAATGCTCGCAGTAGCACCTGGGTGTTTGATACTGGTTCTGTTGCTAATATTTGCAACTCGAAACAGGGACTACGAATTAAGCGAAGATCGGCTAAGGACGAGGTGACGATGCGCGTGGGAAACGGTTCCAAAGTCGATGTGATCGCGGTCGGCACGCTACCTCTACATCTACCTTCGGGATTAATATTAGACCTAAATAATTGTTATTTGGTGCCAGCGTTAAGCATGAACATTATATCTGGATCTTGTTTGATGCGAGACGGTTATTCATTTAAATCAGAGAATAATGGTTGTTCTATTTATATGAGTAATATCTTTTATGGTCATGCACCCTTGAAGAGTGGTCTATTCTTATTGAATCTCGATAGTAGTAACACACATATTCATAATGTTGAAGCCAAAAGATGCAGAGTTGATAATGATAGTGCAACTTATTTGTGGCACTGCCGTTTAGGTCATATCGGTGTAAAGCGCATGAAGAAACTCCATACTGATGGACTTTTGGAACCATTTGATTATGAATCACTTGGTACTTGCGAACCATGCCTCATGGGCAAGATGACTAAAACGCCATTCTCCGGTACTATGGAGAGAGCAACAGATTTGTTGGAAATCATATATACAGATGTATGTGGTCCAATGAATATTGAGGCTCGTGGCGGATATCGTTATTTTCTCACCTTCACAGATGACTTAAGCAGATATGGGTATATCTACTTAATGAAACATAAGTCTGAAACGTTTGAAAAGTTCAAAGAATTTCAGAGTGAAGTTGAAAATCATCGTAACAAGAAAATAAAGTTTCTACGATCTGATCGTGGAGGAAAATATTTGAGTTACGAGTTTGGTGTACATTTGAAACAATGCGGAATAGTCTCGCAACTCACGCCACCCGGAACACCACAGCGTAATGGTGTGTCCGAACGTCGTAATCGTACTTTACTAGATATGGTGCGATCTATGATGTCTCTTACTGGTTTACCGCTATCGTTTTGGGGTTATGCTTTGGAGACGGCCGCATTCACGTTAAATAGGGCACCATCAAAATCCGTTGAGACGACGCCTTATGAACCATGGTTTGGCAAGAAACCAAAGTTGTCATTTCTGAAAGTTTGGGGCTGCGATGCTTATGTGCAAAAGCTTCAACCTGATAAGCTCGAACCCAAATCAGGGAAATGTGTCTTCATAGGATATCCAAAGGAGACTATTGGATACAACTTCTATCACAGATCTGAAGGCAAGACTTTTGTTGCTAAGTTCGGAAACTTTCTGGAGAAGGAGTATCTCTCGAAAGAAGTGAGTGGGAGGAAAGTAGAACTTCACGAGGTAACTGTACCTGCTTCCTTTTTGGAAAGTAGTACATCACAGAAACCTGCTTGTAAGACACCTACACCAATTAGTGAGGAAGCTAATGATAAAGATCATGAAACTTCAGAACAAGATACTACTGAATCTCGTAGATCAACCAGAGTGAGATCCGCACCAGAGTGGTACGCTAATCTTATTCTGGAAGTCATGCTACTAGATCATGATGAACCTACGAACTATGAAGAAGCGATGGTGAGCCCAGATTCCGCAAAATGGCTTGAAGCCATGAAATCTGAGATAGGATCCATGTATGAGAACAAAGTATGGACTTTGGTTGACTTGCCCAATGATCAGCAAGCAATTGAGAATAAATGGATCTTCAAGAAGAAGACTGACGCCGACGGTAATATTACTGTTTACAAAGCTCGACTTGTCGCAAAAGGGTTTCGGCAAGTTCAAGGGGTTGACTACGATGAGACCTTATCACCCGTAGCGATGCTTAAGTCTGTCCGAATCATGTTAGCAATTGCCGCATTTTATAATTATGAAATTTGGCAGATGGATGTCAAAACTGCATTCCTGAATGGATTTCTGGAAGAAGAGTTGTATATGATGCAACCAAAAGGTTTTGTCGATCCAAAGGGAGCTAACAAAGTGTGCAAGCTCTAGCGATCCATTTATGGACTGGTGCAAGCCTCTCGGAGTTGGAATAAACGCTTTGATAGTGTGATCAAAGCATTTGGTTTTATACAGACTTTTGGAGAAGCCTGTATTTACAAGAAAGTGAGTGGGAGCTCTGTAGCATTTCTGATATTATATGTGGATGACATATTACTGATTGGAAATGATATAGAATTTCTGGATAGCATAAAGGGATACTTTAATAAGAGTTTTTCAATGAAAGACCTCGGTGAAGCTGCTTACATATTAGGCATAAAGATCTATAGAGATAGATCAAGACGTTTAATTGGACTTTCACAAAGCACATACCTTGACAAGATTTTGAAGAAGTTTAAAATGGATCAAGCAAAGAAAGGGTTCTTGCCTGTGTTACAAGGTGTGAAGTTGAGTCAGACTCAATGCCCGACCACTGCAGAAGATAGAGAGAAAATGAAAGATGTTCCCTATGCTTCAGCCATAGGCTCTATCATGTATGCAATGCTGTGTACCAGACCTGATGTGTGCCTTGCTATAAGTCTAGCAGGAAGGTACCAAAGTAATCCAGGAGTGGATCACTGGACAGCGGTCAAGAACATCCTGAAGTACCTGAAAAGGACTAAGGATATGTTTCTCGTATATGGAGGTGACAAAGAGCTCATCGTAAACGGTTACGTTGATGCAAGCTTTGACACTGATCCGGACGATTCTAAATCGCAAACCGGATACGTGTTTACATTAAACGGTGGAGCTGTCAGTTGGTGCAGTTCTAAACAGAGCGTCGTGGCGGGATCTACGTGTGAAGCGGAATACATAGCTGCTTCGGAAGTAGTGAATGAAGGAGTCTGGATGAAGGAGTTCATATCCGATCTAGGTGTCATACCTAGTGCATCGGGTCCAATGAAAATCTTTTGTGACAATACTGGTGCAATTGCCTTGGCGAAGGAATCCAGATTTCACAAGAGAACCAAGCACATCAAGAGACGCTTCAATTCCATCCGGGATCTAGTCCAGGTGGGAGACATAGAGATTTGCAAGATACATACGGATCTAAATGTTGCAGACCCGTTGACTAAACCTCTTCCACGAGCAAAACATGATTAGCACCAAGGCTCCATGGGTGTTAGAATCATTACTGTGTAATCTAGATTATTGACTCTAGTGGAAGTGGGAGACTGAAGGAAATATGCCCTAGAGGCAATAATAAAGTTATTATTTATTTCCTTATATCATGATAAAAGTTTGTTATTCATGCTAGAATTGTATTAACCGGAAACATAATACATGTGTGAATACATAGACAAACAGAGTGTCACTAGTATGCCTCTACTTGACTAGCTCGTTAATCAAAGATGGTTATGTTTCCTAACCATGGACAAAGAGTTGTTATTTGATTAACGGGATCACATCATTAGTTGAATGATCTGATTGACATGACCCATTCCATTAGCTTAGCACCCGATCGTTTAGTATGTTGCTATTGCTTTCTTCATGACTTATACATGTTCCTATGACTATGACATTATGCAACTCCCGTTTGCCAGAGGAACACTTTGTGTGCTACCAAACGTCACAACATAACTAGGTGATTATAAAGGAGCTCTACAGGTGTCTCCAAAGGTACATGTTGGGTTGGCGTATTTCGAGATTAGGATTTGTCACTCCGATTGTCGGAGAGGTATCTCTGGGCCCTCTCGGTAATGCACATCACTTAAGCCTTGCAAGCATTGCAACTCATGAGTTAGTTGCGGGATGATGTATTACAGAACGAGTAAAGAGACTTGCTGGTAACGAGATTGAACTAGGTATAGGATACCGACGATCGAATCTCGGGCAAGTAACATACCGATGACAAAGGGAACAATGTATGTTGTTATGCGGTCTGACCGATAAAAGATCTTCGTAGAATATGTAGGAGCCAATATGAGCATCCAGGTTCCGCTATTGGTTATTGACCGGAGACATGTCTCGGTCATGTCTACATTGTTCTCGAACCCGTAGGGTCCGCACGCTTAAGGTTACGATGACAGTTATATTATGAGTTTATGCATTTTGATGTACCGAAGGTTGTTTGGAGTCCCGGAGGTGATGACGGACATGACAAGGAGTCTCGAAATGGTCGATACATAAAGATTGATATATTGGAAGCCTATGTTTGGATATCGAAAGTGTTTCGGGTGAAATCGGGATTTTACCGGAGTACCGGGAGGTTACCGGAAACCCCCTAGAGGTATATGGGCCTTAGTGGGCCTTAGTGGAAGAGAGGAGAGGTGGCCAGAGATGGGCCGCGTGCCCCTCCCCCCCTTGGTCCGAATTGGACAAGGAGAGGGGGCCGGCCCCCCTTCCTCCTCTCTCTCCTCTTTTCCTCCCTCCGCGAATCCTATTCCAACTAGGAAAGGGGGGGAGTCCTAGGAGTAGGACTCCTCCTGGCGCGCCTCTCCTGGCCAGCCGGCCCCCCTCCCTTGAGCCTTTATATACGGAGGCAGGGGCACCCCCTAGAGACACAAGTTGATCCACGTGATCATATTCTTAGCCGTGTGCGGTGCCCCCTTCCACCATAGTCCTCGATAATATTGTAGCGGTGCTTAGGCGAAGCCCTGCGACGGTAGTACATCAAGATCATCACCACGCCGTCGTGCTGACGGAACTCTTCCCCGACACTTTGCTGGATCAGAGTCCGGGGATCGTCATCGAGCTGAACGTGTGCTAGAACTCGGAGGTGCCGTAGTTTCGGTGCTTGATCGGTCGGGCCGTGGAGACGTACGACTACATCAACCAAGTTAACGCTTCCGTTGTCGATCTACAAGGGTACGTAGATCACACTCTCCCCCTCTCATTGCTATGCATCACCATGATCTTGCGTGTGCGTAGGAATTTTTTTGAAATTACCACGTTCCCCAACAGAAATTACCTTCTCCGTCTTGATCTTTTACTTTCTTGGGGTTCCATGGCCCTTTGGGCTTCCCCTTGAACTTTCCTTGAACCACAGCCAAGGCCTCACCCGGGGCAGCTGGTTCGGCCTGGCGCTTTTGTTTCCGACCGGAGTTTCCTCCTCCGGCTTCGTGGGCGACTGCTTTGTGCTTGCCGCTCCACAGTCGCTCCTCCTCTTCACCATTGGCATACTTGGTGGCAATTTCCGTCATCCGAGTCAAAGTCATGTTTCCTATCCGCCCGAATTTCAGATTCAACTCCCGGTACCCGACGCCTTCCTTGAAAGCACAAATTGCCTGATGATCAGACACATCTTCCACCGTGTGGTGCAGGGTGATCCACCTCTGGATATAATCTCTCAAAGTTTCATTCAGTTTCTGGACACAACACTGTAATTCTGTCAAACCTGCTGGCCGCTTGCAAGTACCCTCAAACGTTCTGACAAACACTCGGGCGAGATCTTCCCAAGTATAGATGCTGCCAGGCGCCAACTGATTCAGCCACGCCCTAGCCGAGCCCTCCAACATCAGAGGAAGGTGTTTCATGGCCACCTCATCATTGCCGCCACCAATCTGGACAGCCACTCGGCAGTCTTCGAGCCAGGTGTTAGGCTTGGACTCTCCGGTGAACTTACTGACTCCGGTCACCAACCTGAAGTTGGGGGGAATCACTGCAGCTCTGATAGCTCTGCTGAAGCACTCTGGGCCAGAGACATGCACCCTGTTGCTGGTTTGCGGACCTCTGTCATGGCCATCTCGGTGAGCTCTGTTTCTGTCGACCAAGCCTTGTACGAGAATAGATCTCGCATCAAAGCCTGGCTCCCTGGGGTCGACTGGAATACCTCTTCCGATGTTGTTAGGGCGCCTGTCTTCATGTGGTCGCGACACGTACGACCCACTCCTTGGAGGAGGCGTGGGCACTCGACGGCGACCATCGCGATCGGCTCGACGATCATACTGCTCCTGGTTTCTGTACTAATCACGCTGCTCTCCACGTCCCTCACGCCTCGGGGGCGATCTCGGGCTATGGGCCGACTGGACCGTATCTGCAACCACAGATCTGCTATGGATCCTATCCCGCGACTGAGACACAGCCATATTCTGCTCTCCTGCTGCCCAGAATAAGGCCCTGATCTGCGCCAGACCTTGGCCAGCTTCTGACTTGGAAGGTTGAATCGACTCTGCTATCTTGGCAGCGGCTGCTAGGTTTTGGATCGGTGTCCGGTATACCTGAACCGGAGGTGGAAAAAGTTGGCGTCGGCTGGACTCAGGAGCACGTTGACGAGCGCGATCGTTGAGTGCGCGCTGTAGGTTCTCCAGCCGAGTGCGCTCAGCCAGATTGGCCAAGCGAGTTTGTTCCAAGGCGTGGGCCTCAGGCGTTTCTCCAACTATAGGAGTATGCAGAGCATCCATGTTTCGGCGACGAAGTTCTTCTCTCTGCTGCGAGGAGAGAGGCTCGGGGCGGTACTCCTCGTGAATGCGCGACGGATCGCCGTTCCCGTCACCTCCGTCTTCATGATCAAAGCCAGGAGGACCGCGTGGTCCATTGACCATCAGGACTTCCACTGCCGAGTCATTGCTGCCGCACTCGGATGCAGTCTCTACGGAGCCAGTCGACAGATCGAACAGGCCATAGAGAGACTCGTCGGGCTCGAGCACCGCGACTTGAGGGGTGGCCGACTGGCAGGCCACCGCATGCTTCACCCACCGTTGAACCCTCGACCGGCCGGTGCGCTTGTTCCGGCTGGTCGCAGGGAGGGGGAAAGCCGTAGGAATCGACTGGTACTGGGTCGACGGTTGCCGCAGGAGGACGCCGCGGACGCACGCGTGAAAGTGTGTCGCCCCGCGGGCGGGGAGCGCATCGACGCCGAGTGGTGCCTCCTAAAGCCAAGCGGAGTCGTCGGCGACAAACACGAGCGTGCCGAGACGGATCTCACGGCCCTCATCCAAACCTCCGCCTGGAACCATGATGATGGGGATCGGAAAAATTGCAACTCCTCCAATAAGTCGCTAAGACACCGGCCCCACGGTGGGCGCCAACTGCCGTGGATCTAAGACTGACAATAGAATGGGGGGTAGGTATGAGGAGGCAAGATCCTAGCTATGGAGTAGTTGTACACACGAGTTTTACGAGTTCAGGCCCTTTTCGGAGGAAGTAACAGCCCTACGTCTCGGTGCCCTGAGGCGGTCGACTGGAATATATGTGTGTGTGTTTACAAAAGTGCGAACCCTTGTCCTAGAGGAGGGGGGTGCCTTATATAGAGTGCGCCAGGACCCCAGCTCCCCTCCGTTACACAGGGTTCAATGTTCATAAAGGTGGGGCGTTACTGGTAACGTCTACAATAAAGTGTTATAAATGCTCATAATGCTATGGTTTAAGTCACGACCGTTGCAGACTGGAGGGCTTCTCGTCTTCTGGTGGTCGAGTGTCTTCAAAGAAGTCGAGTGGGCACATTTTCATGGTCGAGTGGATGATGTTTTCTCTCCGACTGCTTCTGATTCTTTGTAAAGATGTCCTTGGGGAGGGTATGTAGGACAGGTCCATGACCCTACCCTAGGTACATAGCTTCATCACCTGCCCCCCTGGGGGCGCCCTCTTGTCTCGTGGCCCCCTCGGGCATCGTCTCGCGTGGATTTTTCTTCCCAAAAATCATATATATTCCAAAAAAAATCTCCATCAGTTTTTATCCCGTTTGGACTCCGTTTGATATGAATATTTTGCGAAACAAAAAACATGCTACAAACAGGAACTGGCACTGGGCACTGGATCAATATGTTAGTCCCAAAAATAGTATAAAAGTTGCCAAAAGTATATAAAAGTTGTAGAATATTGGCATGGAATAATCAAAAATTATAGATACGACGGAGACATATCAGCATCCCCAAGCTTAATTCCTGCTCGTCCTCGAGTAGGTAAATGATAAAAAAGATAATTTTTGATGTGGAATGCTACTTAGCATAATCTTGATCACATATCTATTCATGGCATGAATATTAAGATACGAGTGATTCAAAGCAATAGTCTATCATTTGACATCAAAACAATAATACTTCAAGCCTACTAATAAAGCAATCATGTCTTTTTAAAATAACATGGCCAAAGAAAGCTGTCCCTACAAAATCATATAGTTTGGCTATGCTCCATCTTCACCACACAAAATATTCACATCATGCACAACCCCGATGACAAGCCAAGCAATTGTTTCATACTTTTGACGTTCTCAAACCTTTTCAACTTTCATGCAATACATGAGCGTGGGCCATGGACATAACACTATAGGTGGAATAGAATGGTGGTTGTGGAGAAGACAAAAAAAGAGAAGATAGTCTCACATCAACTAGGCGTATCAACGGGCTATGGAGATGCCCATCAATAGATATCAATGTGAGTGAGTAGGGATTGCCATGCAACAGATGCACTAAGAGCTATAAGTGTATGAAAGCTCAAACTGAAACTAAGTGGGTGTGCATCCAACTTGCTTGCTCATGAAGACCTCGGGCGTTTGAGGAAGCCCATTGAGGGAGTCCTAGATTAGGGGGTCTCCGGACAGCCGGACTATATCCTTTGGCCGGACTGTTGGACTAAGAAGATACAAGATTGAAGACTTCATCCCGTGTCCGGATGGGACTCTACTTGGCGTGGAAGGCAAGCTAGGCAATACGGATATGTATATCTTCTCCTTTGTAACCGGCCTTGTGTAAACCTAGCCCCCTCCAGTGTCTATATAAACCAGAGGGTTTTAGTCCGTAGGACAACATACAATCATACCATAGGCTAGCTTCTAGGGTTTAGCCTCTCCGATCTCGTGGTAGATCAACTCTTGTACTACTCATATTATCAAGAATAAACCAAGCAGGACGTAGGGTTTTACCTCCATCAAGAGGGCCCGAATCTGGGTAAAACATCGTGTCCCCTGCCTCCTGTTACCATCCGCCTTAGACGCACAGTTCGGGACCCCCTACCCGAGATCCGCCGGTTTTTACACCGACATTGGTGCTTTCATTGAGAGTTCCTCTGTGTCGTCGCCGTTAGGCTTGATGGCTCCTTCGATCATCGATAGCGATGTAGTCCAGGGTGAGAATTTTCTCCCCGGACAGATCTTTGTATTCGACGGCTTCGCACTGCGGGCCAACTCGCTTGGCCATCTGGAGCAGATCGAGAGTTACGCCCGTGGCCACCAGGTCAGGTTTGGAAGCTTAAACTACACGGCCGATATCCGCGGAGACTTGATCTTCGACGGATTCCAGCCCCTGCTTAGTGCGCCACACGGTCACGATGATCATGATTTAGCTCTGCCATCGGACAGTGTCCAGGAGATCGCGCGGGCAACCGCTCCAACCCTCAATTCGTAGCCAGTTGCGCCATCCATGGACGGGTGGATAGACCCCGCCACGGAGGCCGCACTCTCATCGGCGATCGAGCCGAGTATCGACCTTACCCTTCACGGGAGCCGTGACGCCGAATTACCGGGTTCCTCCCCGGCCACGGACTCCGAACCGCCTGCGCCTGTGCCTATCGAATCCGATTGGGCGCCGATCATGGAGTTTACCTCCGCGGATATTTTCAGCACTCGCCCTTAGGTGACATACTGAACTCATTAAGGTCTCTCTCCTTGTCAGGAGAGTCCTGGCCGAAGTATGTCCGGCAGGATTGGGACGCGGATAATGAAGAAATTCGCCGCCCACCCACCACCCACTTAGTAGCCACTGTCGACGACTTAACCGACATGCTCGACTTCGACTCCGAAGACATCGACGGTATGGACGACGATGCAAGAGACGAATAGGAACCACTGCCCACAGGGCACTGGACGCCCACTTCATCATATGATGTATACATGGTGGACACATCCAAAGAAAACGACGACGAGGAACAGAAGGATGCAGCGAAGGGTTGTTCCCTCGAGAAGCAGTCAAAGCGGCGGTGTAAGCGCCGCTCCAAATCCTGCCTCGGCAGAAACAACAGTCGTATAGACCCAACGATAGAACAGGGTGAACCATCGCCCGACCAGGGCAACACGGAGAATCAAACCGAACAACCCGACCCCGTCGAAGATAACAGTCCGGACGATATCACACCGGACAGGCACCCGGAGCAACAAAATGCGCATCAAAGGCTGGTTGCCACTACGAGGAGTCTGAAAAAGCAGAAGCAAAGGCTCAGGGCTGCACAAGACACACTCAGAATCAGATGGAGTGAAGTACTCAAGCATTTGAGGTGTTTTCGTCTGACTCGTATTACTCATCTCAATCAAAATTAGAATGTGGTTAGTGTTTTTTTTGCTAAATTTGCTAGAACTGCGAGTAGAAATGTTGGTCGGCCTCCGAACTTAGAGAGGTTACTGATTTATGTAAGGAGGATTGTAATTTTGAACTTCTATGAGTAATACAAGTTCTACCCACAAAAGAGTCAAACCGAACACGCCAGATTGAAAATGACCAAAAGGCATCCATAGCAAAATGAATTTATTGGATAGTTAGATAGTTAGGTGGACAGTGGTATCCCGAGCACACCCAGGTTCAAGTCCTGATGCTTGCATTTATCCTAAATTTATTTCAGGATTTTCGACGATGCGCATTTAGTGGGAGTAGACGTTTCCATCGATGACTTTGTAAAATCTCAAGACGATATGTCAGCTCAGTCTCTTGGAGGTGCTCATAAATGTAGGGTGTGTGTAGTTCATAGGGGTGAGTGTATGTGCGTATATATGAGTGGTTGCGTCTGTACTGTGTTCAAAAAGAAAAATGAATTTTCCAACGCGTGTATTTTTTAAGTGTATGTGCGTATATATTTGTTCTTTTTTACAACTAATGCGTGCAGTACTTGTTACTTGACCAAAAGGGCTATCGATAAAAAAAAGAACAAAAGAGACACACCCGATGCTCCACCTCAGTTCTCCACGCCTGATGCTTCATCGTTGTGGCAACAGCTCTCTCCCCACTGCTCCCCATTTCATGGTGGCCACAGCTCTCTCTCTCTCCCTCTCCCTCTCTCTCTCTCATCAGGCCGCCTCTCCCCTTTGTCCCCACCGCCGGCGCGAGGTCTCGCACTCCCCCGCTCTTCTCAGCTCCTCCTTGTCGAATTGGTTGCTGAAGTGCCTGAGGATCCACTCGAGCTCGGCATGCTCGGGGGTCGACCCAGTGCTAGGCGCTGACGGAGGCGGGCGCGGAGGCGCGAGACTCATCTCCACCGGATCGTCTGCCGTGGCAATCACGCGTCCTTCCTCTCCGTCTTGCTCGCCCGACTCCGCTCGTCCGCGGCTCCCACCGCCCTGCGCGGCTGAGCTGCATGCTGCCCAGGTGCAGCGGCAGCAGTGCCGCAGCGGCTGGTGCCCCTGCAACTGCAAGCCGACGCCGGTTGTTTATTCCCCACTTTGGCACTCTGCTATGCTTATTTCCGATTTGAGGTACTCCCGATTCCCCACTTTTGCTATCCTAATTGCTATCCATTCCAGTACCGTACATATGTAGCTTACCAGTTTACCAGTAGGAAAGCATGTTTTTAGAAATTCAGGTTCAATTTTTGAAATGCAAAGCAAAAAGGGTCAAGAGAAACATAATAGGATAATGCGGGTTCACATAGATGTAGTACTCTGTCACTATCAGCTAGCTCAAAGTATGTATGACTGTAGGACAATGCAGGTTCACATAGATGTAGTTATCTGTCACTATCAGCTAGCTCTAATTGAATTTTTTTGGAGCAGTTCCATTTGCAAATAGACCAGCTACAAGGGCACACACATACGCACACGCGCACCCTAATTGAGATATCATATTACAATGGTAACAAATATGTTAGTATTTCTTACATGCTGGCAGCTTAAGCAAGCACCTTGCGCTATTAACTTCAGCTAGATGTAGTAATCTGTCACAAGAGCGTGACCAGTTCAGACCACCATATAAAAGAGCGGTACCAGCAGCAGACTTCAGAGGAAAGTTGATTTTATCCCTAAATAAGATGCTCCATTTGACATGCTCTAAATGGACTAATGAAATAATCTAGAACACCTCTGCAACTCTGGGGATTTTGTAATTAATTGCATATTGTACAAGGTGTCAAATATGTGATTTAAGTAAAATATAGAGCAATGGAAGTACAAGTGATACGCCTGAATAAAGCATAACCTACAAGAATCACAAGGGCTAAAAATTCAGAATGCAGAAAATCTACATATGCCAAGAAGGTCACTCACCAATAACCATGTGTACTTCCATACTGCGTAAACAGGGGATAAAAATTGTTTGATCTGCAGTTAATCACCTAAGCATTGGGTTAACACAGTGGTGCTACTTTTCTTTTTCGTCCAAAACAGAACCATCATGTCTTGAGTTTCCTGAAAAACAGTAGACATGCATATGAATCCTAGTACTAATTAACAACTAATAAAAGATGTCGATCAAGCTTCAGAAACTTAGCGGCTGCATATTGAGTTCCATCATTGTTTTCCTCGAAACCACAATCCATAACACCTGCATATATCTCACCTGGAGTATTATTAAATACCCGTCTTCTTGCCCTCGAGTATATATCACCTACAAAATAGGACATGTGCTACTTAGAAAGATTCTGTTTTTTATCTGACAAAGCACTGAATCAAATAATTCCTTTGCCCATGAGTCTAGGTTTCTAAAAATTTACTGAGAAGGTCAAAAAAAGTGCAGCATTTGTAGGACATGCCAACACAGAAAAGTAAACATGTAACAGAAGTGGGAAGGAGGGAACAAGGATGATGGTATTTATATGGAGGTTATGGAGCTGAATTTCTCCCTCTGGCGTCCGGTTATGGGATAACCAATCTGCCGCAAGTTGAAAGAGGGGCCTCTGTTCTGCCGTTTGTTGGGAAAATTTGCTCTTATGTAAGAACGCAGTTAGATTAGAAGTTGTGAACACAACTTGCCACAGAGCTTAATCCATGATTTGCCGTAGAAAAAAATACATAGCCTAGCATAGGTGTTCTAGAGTACATAACCTACCAGAAAAAAAATCTGGAGGCAGAGGAGAAAGGATCAGACATTAGCGAAGAAAAGGGGCTAACCTTAGAATCATGTTTTTTCAGTGGAAGTTTATCTCATGATTCATACTCATCATCCTGTGTCCCCTCCCTGGTTCGCCACTTCTGATTACTGCAACTTCTTTCTTCTTCTCCCTGTCTGCTAATCTAGCAGGAAGTGGCGGCCATGGTCTAGTAGGAAAACGTGGCCACGAACCCGCAAAAGACGGCGGCCAGCCTGGACCGCAGCAGCTGCGACGGTGATCTGGCCAGGAAGAAGATTGGCAGTCATGATGGAAGGTCCGGCGGAGCTTTGGTCCATGGCCATGGCGTCCTGCACGGGGACGGAGAGAGGGAGAGAGAAAGGAGGAGGAGGGCGCTGGGCACGACTGACCGACAAAGGAGGTTGGCGACGGCTTGCAGGAGCGCAGGCGGCGATGGGAGGTGGGGTGAATGGGGGGGAAGCGCACGGGAGGAGAGAAGGGAGGAGCGGCGACGCGAGGTTTGCTGCTGATTCATACGGAAATTAGGAAGTTGCGGGCGAGGCTGCGGGGATCTGTAGACGCGGAGCGCGGATGATTAGCAGACGACGGCGTCTGCCAGGCAGAACATTTAATCTCAGACGTTGATTGAGATGGCAGATTATGGATGTAATATGGTCAGTAGGATGTGTTTAAGTTGATTTGATCGAAGGGTCCGGGTTACTCCGTGTACAGTTTGTTGTGTGGCTTTAGACAAAATTATGTTTGCTCTTTTAATAGTAGTATAGATATAGATATAGATATAAAGCAACATTCAACCGATACAACCAGCTTGCTGCGGCCGCAACACAAACAAGCCCAAAAGAAAAAATAAAATAAAAAAGAAATAAATGCCGACGCTGGCAGCTCAACTAAGCAAAGATGGTCGACACCTGTTGCACCCTCCAGAGAAGTACCGCTCGCCAAGCACTCCGAAGTCTTGCGTACCAAGCAACATCTTCATAAAGAAATGCAACAACGACAACGCTGCTGCCCGAACAAGTCCTAGGGTTTCCCCTGGTACGCGGATGTCAGTGGGGAAGGGGTATCACCGGCGCCCCTCAGGAGGGTCCGGCAACGCCCACGGACGCAGCCGCGCCGGTGGCGAACGAGCCGCCAGAGATTTCTCCTGCCCCGAAACCACCATCGCCACCCCAGACAAACGGAAGTGCACCGCCCAACATGCCACCCACCAGCCCGTGCCACCACAGATACCGCACCATCATCACCGTCTCACTGAGGCCACCAACACGAGACCTGGAGGTAGGACGAGAAGACACCGGGCTCGGTGGCAACCGCAACGCAGCCGACAGGAGGGAACAACCTCCACCTCCGGGCGGAGCCGACCGGACATAGCGATAGGGACTTGCCAGGCCACACCGGCCCGGCCGGACCCCAACGCGTCCGGACAATCCCTGCAGCCACGCTGCAGCACATCGGCTGCCTCGCCTCACCACTAGGGAGCTACGTCGTCGCGCCCCGGACCGCAGGCCCGCCCCAGCCCAGATGGGACCCAAAAGGGCCCAGATCTGGGCCGAGCGGGTGCCGCCGGCCAGCCGCCCATCGCGCCGCCTCGTCAAGAGCACCCGAGGCCCGCAGAACTCCGTCGCCGGGCCCCACCGTCGCGAGCCGAACAGCACCGCCGCCGGGCAGGAGGGAGCCCCGACTTCCCCTCCAGGCGTGCGGGGAATGGACGTCCGTCGCCGCCGGCGCCATCCGGGCACACCGAAGGCCGTTGCCGGTGGCGGCGAAGGGAGATGGAGAAGGAGGGGGTCGAGACGGGGAGGCGGGCAGGGGGTGCTCCGCTGCCTCGCGGGGCGACGGGAGCGCCGAAGGAGGGAGGGGAGGGGGAGAGGGAGGTAGGCCGGGGGGCGCGCGCGACGGCGGCCGGCGCCAGCGGGAGGGGGCGCATGGGGGGAGCAGGGGAGGAACCCTCAGGTTAAATTTACCCGACGACGTCTTTACCAGTCAGTGGGTTCACGTGGTAGCTAGCATATGGCCAGCCCTAATCATTTTCTGGATACCTGGATTCAGGAGCGTAGAGTGCAACGCCAGGGAGCGCTACAAACGGGGAGATTCGAAATTTCTTCAGCATTTTGCCGGCCGCCTGCTCTTTGCAGAAGGTATATTTTTTGTCTCCGCAAAAAAACATTTATATGTATTGTATTGAAACTTAGATGTACTTTATATGTTTTCAAACTCTGCCTCTCCCTCCACACGTCGATCCCATGTACACATGCTTAAATTAAATTTCAAATGAAGTTTAAGTTTTAAAATGCACACGGCTAATAATTGAACAACATATTCAACATTGATCTTGTTTCAAAGATCTCATGAGCCGTGAAGACAAAGTTGACAATCAAAACAGATTCAAAAATCAGGCATTCGGTTCAAAGTATATAACCATTTTTGTGTATGGGCCAAAAAATTAAACACATAAATTTATTGATGGAAGAATGTGATGTGCAATGTGGGTCAAATATAATAAACCATAAGGTTGCTTCCATAAATATGGTATAGTCCAATGTATGGCAAAATCTGGCACGTTGCATTTTTATCTAATGGCCCAAGACCTATTGGTGCACCTGGTGCACAGGATACGTTCTAACCATGGTGGTACTACGTAGCGTGGGGGCTCCGTTGCTGCCGCTGTTGTTGTGGTGGTGCAGGCCGCTGCTTTTTTGTTTCTGAACAGGACATCCGTCCGTCCGTCCTCGTAGCAGAAACAAGGGCCTACCCAGCACAGATGCTCTGGAGCGTAGCAACAATGGTGCACCGTGCATGCAGGGGTCAGATCACGCTCTCGCACGCGCACGCTCGCCACTGTTGGTCTGTCCCTGCTCTCGAGAATTAATAGGGCCCGTGTCCGTGCCCGGGTCGTCTTACTGACGACGCTGTCGCGGCGGCAGCGGGTTCTGCAGCCGCGTGCGTGCGTGCGTCCTGATGCCGGATGATTGGGCACGCACGTAAAGAAGGCCCTGTTCATGTCTCCGGCACGGCGGCGACCGGCGAGGGCCACTGAAATGAAGGGCAGAGGGGGGAGCGGAGAGCGGAGGCCGAAGATCGAGGCATCGCCAGACGCTGCTGGGGAAACGAAGGCGAGCCTAGCTAGGAGTACTGAACTGACACGGACGCGTTCAAGTGGAAGCTATGTGATGATCAGGCAAAGTGTACGCTCTGGCGCACCACCACCAATAGCACGGCAGAAGGAACTACAAGGAAGACGTGGACTGCCCCATGAGGCATGCCCTTTCTACGATCAGCACGATGAGACGATCAATCACCTCATGGTGAACTGCACACTTTGAAAGAAAGTGTGGCACGGGATTAGCGTCGCGACGGGACGGCCGGGGCTGGAGCCGAGGGTCGACGACACCTTGTGCTCTTGGTGCGTTGGGCAAGAGCAGCGTGCAGAGAACCGGCGAACTATGCGAGCATTGTGCCTGTTAGGCACGTGGGTCATCTGGAAGCACTGGAATGATATCGTCTTTGACGGTGCGGTGCCCTCCGCCTTTCGGGTCATACGACGGTTCGATAGCGAGGGGAGGATTTGAAGGCAAGCAAAGACTCTTGAGAGGGGATCTCGACGGATTGTTTGCAGGGTTAGCTAGGTATTCGAGAAAAAAGAACTGCAAGGAAATCCTGCAAACGTTGAGATGGGGGAAAATCATGCCGCATTTTCCATCTGGAAATATGAAAGCCAGCTCGCCTTCTCTTCTTTCAGCACACAATCATGTAAAAAAAATAATCCCAACCCACAATAGACTAGTCTGTTGGCATTTTTTTATAGAAGAAAATTCCGTGAACACCAAGGGTTCGAGACTAGCCTCGAACATTGATGGGTTGACTGTGAATTTCCGCGCCTTCCAACCGAGCTACGCTCCATTCTCGCACGCAGTCATGTAGCACCACGGCTTCCAAACGTCCCAACCATTGTGATCTGAATGCCAATCCTCAGGAAACATGCAAGCTGAATAAACGGAACCCACACACACACACACTGACACACACATGAAAGCATTTCAGAGTTTTACAGTGGGGTCCTCAAAGCTGGGCCGAATTGGGTACAACCTTCCAAGCAGCTCTGCAACACGGAAGCCCATTTTGTCTTGAGGGAAGCCTATATCATTCTTCGCGTCCGTTCAGCAAAAGACGATACTCTTTGTCTAAAAAAAAGCAAAAGACGCCACTCTGGAGTATACTTTTGTTTCTTTTGTTAAACGGTCTTTTTTTCATTAAGTTTGGATTGCTTAACACGTGTCCCACATGATTTTAGTAAACGATCTACTTGAGACCCGAGCTGCACTTGAGATGATACAATTCTTTTTTTTACGGAAAAACTTTTAATCTATTCATCTTCAATCATGATAGTACAACGAACACTAAACATAATAAAAATTACATTCAGATCCGTAGACCATCTAGCAACGACTACAAATACTGAAGCGAGCCAAAAGCGCGCTGCTGTCATCGCCCCTCCCTTATCGGAGCCGGACAAACCTTATTGTAGTAGACAGTCGGGAAGTCGTCGTGCTAAGGTCCCATAGAACCAACACACCAGAACAGCAACCGCCGCGGATGAAGAGTGTAGATCAAAAGGATCCAACTTGAAGACACACGAACGAAGACGAACGACGAACAGATCCGAGCAAGTCCACCAAAGACAGATTCGCTGGAGACACACCTCCACACGCCCATCGATGATGGACTAGACTGGGAGACTTTTATTCCATCTTCAGGGAGCCGCCGACACCTCGCCTTCCTGAGCAGGACACAAACCCTAACAAAGCTCGAAAAAAGGTATGAAAACAGAGCCCTCCCACCGGCAAGGGCCGAGATCCACTCCGTCTCCATGGCCCTAAGGTCATCGAAGACGGGACGGACTGGCGACGACGCTGATGGGAAGCAAAGAACCCTAATTTTGGGAAGGCGGCGGCTGGCTACGTTGAAAGCTTAGCTTTGACTAGCATTGTTTAGAACAGACACACATGTACTCCCTCCGCCCTATAATGTAGCTTTCAAAAACGTCTTACATTATTTTTGCCTCAATAGCCAACTACCGCTCCCTGGGAAGCGTCACATTTGTGAACGTTTCTTATGGCAAGTTCTTCAAACAACATGGCAATTTCTTCATATACACATGGTGGCAAATTTTGCAACAAGGATGTCGAAATTTGTGGTGTTCGCTTGAGGAATTGCCATGTTCTCTTCTCGCAACATAAAATGTCACGAGAAACGTTTGCAAATGCCACCCTCAGCGTGGAAGCTGAAGCGGAAGTTAGCGTACACCCGCCAGCGTGTGGCGTCTAGGTGCAAATGGTCCAGCGACCAGCAGAGAAGAGGCCGAGGACGTCGTCGTCTTTCGCGGTCAGTGGGCCGGCTCACGTGGCAGTAGCTATCATGGTACGTACCATAAGGGGGGCTCCATTGTTGTGGTGGTGCAGTCTTCTTTGCCTGACGAAGAAGACGTACGCGTCCGTCCACCTAGCCCAAGCGCACGGCCCTGGAGTGGAATGTAGCAACAGCGGTGCAGCACAGCCAGTCACATGAACCAACCACTGCATGCGAGGGGCCGTTGCTCGAATCAGATCACGCTCTCAAGCGCGCAGGCGCGCGGTTGCATGCAGGCTCGCCGTGTTCCTGTTGGTGCTCGTGGTAGCGTGCCTGTATGATCCCGTGGCCGGGCCATCTATCTGACGCCGCTGTCTCGGCGGCAGCAGGCTATGCAGGCCCGCGCGCGCGTGCGCGCGTCCTCATGCTCCATGATTGGGCACGCACATAAAGAGGAGGTCCAGTTCATGTCGCCGGATGCCGCCGGAGCTGGGGCGGAGCATGATTGGCTGCCGCCGGAGAGCGGAGGCCGGAGATGGAGGCTTTGACTACACCCCGCGGGGGAAACGAAAGCGACTAGGCGAGCCTAAAGAGTACTCTGGATACCACAATTGAGATTTGAGAGAGACTCGTCGAGTGGAAGCTATGATCAGCCAAAGTGCACGCGCTGACGCGCCGCCAGCCCTGATAATTTGCTGGATTTTGGAGCGTATAGTACAGCACCACCGATACCACAGGAGAAGGGAAGAAAAATGGGAATGCTACAAATGAGTGGTGCTAGACTCTGGAGCAGAGGATTTGCTGGGTCAAGTGCTATTGCAGAGTGAGGTCGTCGTGCCTGTGCGGCAGCGTTACAGTAACACACGCAGAGAAGAGGGAAGCATTTCAGATCAATGTTGGGCCGAATTGGGTACAAGCCTCCATCGCGTGATCATCAATTCCCAGTTTTTGCATGTCCCGCAGCGGCCCACTGTCCCTAAACACGAGTAGTTTGGTCAAATCTGCAACGTGGAAGACCATTTCCTCTTCCTTTTTGCAACAAAGGGAACACTTTTTTCTTTTCAAAAAAAAGGGAACAGTTTTTTTTTCATAACTAGTAAGTGGTGTAATCAGAGCAGATGTTAGTAGCCGATACACGAGTTACCGCTGAGATGATGCAATCCAGGCACGCATGTCGTTGACTGACACGACCTGCAATTCAATTAACTGCACGAAAAAATGCCGCTAAATCAATCTGCTGCACAAACAAAATCATATTGAAACAACTGCATCCCTGTTGACTACATGAAAAAATAACGGTTAAATGAACTGCAAAAAAAAATGCAGTTGAACAATCAATCCTTCTTTATTTCTAAAACAGGCTCATAATGCAACATTCACGTTAAGCCATGTCAATCTCAAAGAGCAGTCGCATGATTGTATTAACAATCAATAACGTCCATTAGATCTTGGTGGTTTGACCTATGTCCTTCGTTGAAAAGACAATTCTTAGGTGAAAAGATGACTCTTCGTGAAAAATTGCCTGTCACATCTCTCGGTGGAAAGACATCTCCGCCACCGGGTGCTCCTCCTTCTCAGCTAGTGCCCGCCCATACTCCCTCCCCTCCTCCTCCCACAAGAGGATGCGGATGTGGCCGACGTTGTTGGCCTCGTCTTCCTCCGCCAACGACTGCTCTTCCTATTCCTCTGTGTCGTCCTCCTCATTCTTTCATTCTTCATAACAACCTCTTCCTCCGACTTCTCCATGGCAGCTGTGAATTGCTCCTCCTCGTCCTTGTTGTTGTTCTCGGAGCTCAGCGAGTCGACAAGCACGACGTTCTCCGCCGGCACACCCCACCTCAGCTACCACGAGAAGGCATACTCATGGGTGGGAAGGCTCCGAACCATGGCGGAATTGAGCGGCGCGACGACAACAACGATGATTTGGGGTGTCAACGGCGGTGATTTTGGCGAAAACAAGTGGCAACGGGCAGGTGGGAGGGGGGTCGTACTATACTATGGCGGTTGATACCTTATTTTGAGTGAGAAGGAGGAGACGAGAGGTTGCTCAAATTTGCTATGGCAGTTAAACATTTGAGGAGCAGGGAAGGGGTAGCTATGGTATAACTTCCTTAAAAGGGAATCTTGTGACGAGTTAAAGAATTGAGGCAATGATTAGAGATGCTATAATCTTGCGTAACCTTCCATCTTGTCTACAAAAGGGAGGGCGCTCATTTTCATTTCGGGACAAATATGTAAGACAACCAAAGCAATGATTCTATGAAGTTCCTTATACAATCATACACTAGAAAAACCTTTGTTCAGATATTTGTTGTACCGTATAGATCTCTACAAATGTATTTAAGGATGTTAAATATGCAACACACACACACACACACACACACACACACACAAAGGGATCGTACATGAATATCTACACACACACACAGGATCTTGCAACTATGTTCCTTTTATTTTTCTCATATTTTTCATCTCTTTTTAATGCTAATTATCGAAAAAGAAAACTAAACTAAACTTCTAATACAAACTATAGTTTAAATTTAGCAAAATCACTTTATAACAACCTATCTATAAAAAAACATCAAATTTTAATGTTTAGCGCTATTGTGTACAATAATGATAACTAAGAAAAAAGTAACTAAAATTGTGTGTCAATAAAATAAATGAAAATATAAAATATAAAATTTAGTGCAAAAGTTTTTTAGATCGGCCCAAAAAACTAATGTTGTTTTCAAATAAGCTGACAACTGAGGCGCCGATAAAATTACACACCAAATTTGTAAATATTATGCTGTGATGTATAGGATAGGATATGTGGCCATGTGTAACACCTTCGATGCGACTATATCTCTCACGTGTAGAGGCATGACTTAGAGGCATAATCGCATTGAAGGCATATGTCGCAAGTTAGGCAATCTTCACAACATCCCATGTAATATAAATCATAAAGAGGAGATAACATAGTTAGCTTACACTCGCCACGTCAATCAAGTACATAAATAACATTACATCATCCAAACACTCATGGCCCGACTCCGGCGCAAAAATAAAAGATAACCCAACAAGTGACACGGTCCCAATCACCCCCAACTGGGCACCACTACTGATCATCGGGAAAGGAAACATAGTAACGTTGAGAGTCTTCGTCGAACTCCCACTTGAGCTCGTACGTGTCTCCTGGAGCGGAATCATCAGCCCTGCATCTGGTGTAATAGTAATCTGTGAGCCACAGGGACTCGGCAATCTCGCACCCTCGCGATCAAGACTATTTAAGCTTATGGTAAGGCAGGGTAAATATGTGAGTGGAGCTGCAGCAAGCGACTAGCAAGTATGGTGGCTAGCTTATACGCAAAAGAGAGCGAGAAGAGGAGGCAAAACGCGAGCGAGAAACTAGAGAACAACCTGCGCAAACATTACTCCAACACCGTGTCCACTTTCCGGACTCCGCCGAGAAGAGGCCATCACGGTAACACACTTAGTTGATTCATTTTAATTAATTAAGGTTCAAGTTGTCTACAACCGGACATTAACAAATTCCCATCTGCCCATAACCGCGGGCACGGCTTTCGAAAGTTCAAATCCCTACAGGGGAGTCCCAACTTAGCCCATGACAAGCTCTCACGGTCAACGAAGGAATAGACCTCCTCCCAAGACGTTCTGATCAGACTCGGTATCTCGGTAATTCAAGACACTTCGAAAGGTTAAAACAAGACCAGCAACACTGCCCGAATGTGCCGACAAATCTCGATAGGAGCTGCACATATCTCTTTCTCAGGGCACACTCAGATTGTCTTAGGTACGGGTAGGCCAGCCCAGAGTTGCCCCTGGTGGCCACCGGCAGCTGACAGGTGGACCAACACTCAGAGGAGCACTGGCCCGGGGGGTTAAAATAATGATGACCCTTGAGTCTGCAGAACCCAAGGGAAAGAAAAGGCTAGGTGGCAAATGGTAAAACCAAGGTTGGGCATTGCTGGAAAAGCTTTAATCAAGGCGAAATATCAAGGGGTTCCCATTATAACCCAACCGCGTAAGGAACACAAAATCCGGGAACATAACACCGATTTGACGGAAACTAGGGCGGCAAGAGTGGAACAAAACACTAGGCAAGAGGCCGAGCCTTCCACCCTTTACCAAGTATATAGATGCATTAAGATAACATAGCAATATAATGATATCCCAACAAGTAAATAAATGTTCCAACAAGGAACGACCTTCAATCTTCACCTACAACTAGCAACGCTATAAGAGGGGCTGAGCAAAGCGGTAACATAGCCAATCAACGGTTTGCTAGGACAAGGTGGGTTAGAGGTTTGACATGGCAATTTGAGAGGCTTGAAAGCAAGTGGTAGGCATCGTAGAAATGGCATAGCAAAAGAGCGAGCAAACTAGCATAGCAAAGATAGTAGTGATTTCGAGGGTATGATCATCTTGCCTGCACAGTTGTCAGAGTTGACTGGATCCTCGAAAGCAAACTCAATGGGCTCCTCATTAGCGAACTCGTCTCCCGACTCTACCCAAACAATACAAGCAAGCAACAAGGATACAATCAACCACATGCAAACTCAAACAAGACGGTGCAAAGATGATATGCTATGCGGGATGCAAAATGCAAGATGTGACAGGAAATGCATGAACCTGGCCTCAACTTGGAAAACCAAGTGTCCCACTGGAAAGATGAGATGAAATCGCTTGAAAACGATATAAAGAATGCCGAAATCGGAGTTACGGTTTGGAAATGGTAAGCGATTCAAAAATGACACCGGTCTGCGATTTACAGCAAGTAGGCATCTAAATGCAACGAAATGAACATGCTACAGCACCCAAACATGACAACAAAATACATGGAAGGGATGCACACAAAATGCTTAACAAAAGTCTAGTACTGAGCTACGGCCAATTCATCCATTAACAGGTTCAAACAAGCATGGCAAAAATGCATATGGCAAACATATCTCAGACTTAGTGAAATTAACACTTGTCTGAAATTTTAGATCAGGTAGCCCTCTTCGGAGCAACAAAATTATATGCTACAGGACCTGAACATAGCAAAGTAAAGCATGGCATGGAGCTACTCAAAGATCTTAACAAAAGTCCCTTAGTGACCTTAAGCCAAAAGGGATCAGAAAATACAATTGCAAGCATGTGAACATAGCAAAAACATAATCAGTTTTCAGACTTAGTGAAAACTGGCACATGCTGAAATATAACTCAAGTAGGCATGTTTACGAGCTCGATGCACTCACTACGGTGCAAGTCATGGCAAGACAAGCATACATCCGTCAAGACGGCACAAAATGCAAGCTAGACATGGCAAGAACAATAACATAGCATGCACGGATCAACTATAACAACACCGGCAAAATTGCAAACAAGTTGACAATCTGCCCAGATTCACAAAGTAGCAAAAGTAGAGCTCGATTTACTCAAGCTAGGGTGCTCCATAATTGCAAACAAAGACATGCATGGATAGAGCACTACAATATTAACAAAACATCCTTACTGATCATCCTCAAAAGAGGCACAGATCACTAGGAAACAACAAGAACATATGGCATCATGAGATAAACAGCTCCATGACTTGGTGAAATTACTAAGTCCCTGAAAACAGAATTAGCAAGTGCACCACTTTGCAAGCTTGCACAAGTCACCACACACATCACAAAAATACAAGGGTTGCACCTCTGAAAAGATGACAAAACTCTTAACAAAACACATGTAGAGTATCAGGGCATATCATGCACACAATAATCATGGCAAAAATAACAAAAGTGCTAAACGGAGTAGCAGATCTGACAAATAACTCAAGTAGCCCTCTTCTAACAGCATTTCGGGCATCAAGATGAACTCAAATGAAAATGATGCAATGGAATGAAACGATCTACTCTCTCAGGTGAACATTTCGATATGCTATATGCATGAATCGGAGCTACGAATGCAAAGTTACGTGGCCACGAACGTGAGCATATGGACTGAAAATATCAGGGACTTAGTGAAAAAAATGCAACCTCCCAGATCTAGGGTTTTGGTGGCACGCGGCCCGAGGTTCGCCAGCGCAAGCTCGAGGTCGCCAGCGAGGTGGGTTCGTCGGCGGGGAGAAGAGGGGAGGCGAGGCCGGGGATGGGCGGTGGCAGCCCGGCGCCGGAGCCGAGGC
>NC_041388.1:605414211-605432450 GCF_002162155.2 Triticum dicoccoides
GGACGCCGGGCGGAGGTCGCCGGAGCTCGGGAGCTCCTCTCCCTGGAGCTTGGCGCGGAGGGGCGGAGGGGAACGGGCCCCGCGGGCCGGCGGCGGCAGGAGGCGGCGAAGTGGGCATGGCGCCAAGTGGCGCTCGGCGATTGGTCCGGGCGGATCGGGCGGACACGTCCAGCCGTCCGGATTTTCTCCGGCGGCTGGAGGAGGAGGGGGGACTAGGGTTTCGTCCGGATTTTCGGGGAGGAGGCTAAATATATAAGTAGAGGGAGTTAGGAGAGTCCAAATGAGGTGCGGTTTTCGGCCACGCGATCGTGATCGAACGCTCTAGATGATGGAGAAGAGTTAGGTGGGTTTTGGGCCAAATTGGGGGGGTGTTGGGCTGCAACACAGACGAGGTCTTTTCGGTCCCTCGGTTAACCGTTGGAGTATCAAACAAAGTCTAAATGAAACGAAACTTGACAGGCGGTCTACCGGTAGTAAACCAAGGCCGCTTGGCAAGTCTTGGTCCAATCCGAAAATGTTTAATCACCACACACGAAAGAAAGCTAGAAATGGCCACCGGAGGAGAACGAAGCGCCGGAATGCAAAACGGACAACGGGGAAAATGCTCGAATGCATGAGACGAACACGTATGCAAATGCAATGCACATGATGACATGATATGAGATGCATGACAACGACAACAACACATGGAGACAAAACCCTAACCCGAGGAAATAAATATAACTTAACGCCGGAAACGGCAAGAGTTGGAGTACAAATTGGGAAAGTTACATCCGGGGTGTTACAACACTCCACCACTACGAAAGGATCTCGTCCCGAGATCTAGGACTGAAAGAACGCCAGGTACTCAGAACGGAGGTGATCCTCGCGTTCCCAGGTAGCTTCACGATCGGAATGGTGTGACAACTTGACTTTGAGAAATTTGATTGACTTGTTGCGAGTCTTGCGTTCAGTCTCTTCAAGAATAGCAACTGGGTGCTCACGATAAGAGAGATCTTCTTGGAGCTCAATGTCCTCGAAGTTGACTGTGTGGTCAGGAGTCTTGAAGAACTTTCGGAGCTGAGAGACATGGAACACGTCATGAACATTTGCAAAGTTTGAAGGAAGCTCGAGTTGATAGGCGAGGTCGCCTCTCTTGCTGACAATCTTGAAAGGTCCCATGTATCTGGGAGCAAGCTTCCCTTTGATACCGAAGCGACGAGTACCTTTCATAGGAGAGACGCGGAGGTAAACATGATCTCCGATCTCGAAAGCCAAATCACGGTGCTTACTATCATAGTAGCTCTTCTGACGGGATTGGGCTGCTTTGAGGTTATCACGAATGACTTTGCACATTTCTTCTCCCTCTGTGATTAAGTCATTACCCAAAAGCTGATGTTCATCGGTTTCAGACCAGTTGAGAGGGGTACAGCACTTCCTGCCATACAGAATTTCAAAAGGGGCCTTGCCCGAACTTGCTTGAAAACTGTTGTTGTAGGAGAATTCAGCATAAGGAAGACAATCCTCCCACTTCATGCCGAAGGAGATCACACAAGACCTGAGCATATCTTCAAGAATCTGGTTGACACGCTCGACTTGACCGCTAATTTGAGGATGGAAAGCTGTGCTGAAGCGGATGTTGGTGCCCGTGGCCTTCTGAAAAGAATCCCAAAACTTCGAGGTAAAGATGCTGCCACGGTCTGAAGAGATCACTTGAGGAATACCGTGCAGAGAGACAATACGAGAGGTATAGAGTTCCGCCAATTGAGTTGCATTGATCGACTCTTTGATAGGCAAAAAATGAGCCACTTTGGTGAGTTTGTCGATGACAACGAATATAGCATCATTGCCACGCTTGGACTTAGGAAACCCAGTCACGAAGTCCATTTCAATGTGGTCAAACTTCCATTCTGGAATGGCAAGAGGTTGGAGGAGACCAGTTGGCCTTTGGTGTTCTGCCTTCACTCTTCTGCAGACATCACATTCATTCACGAATTAAGCAATCTCGCGCTTCATTCGAGTCCACCAATAAGCTTGCTTAAGGTCCTGATACATCTTCATGCTCCCAGGATGGATGGAGAGGAGAGAATTGTGAGCCTCGTTCATGAACACTTTACGAAGTTCACCTTTGGGTACAACAATATGATCCTCGAAGAAGAGAGTGTCCTTGTCATCAAGGCGGTAGCACTTGTACTTGGGTTGACTCTTGGCAATCCCATTCTTCACCTTTTTCACCATAGCATCAAGAAGCTGGGCTTGGCGAATCTGGTCTTCTAAGGTAGGAGAGACTTGAAGGTTGGCGAGGAAACCTTGAGGAACAACTTGCAGATTAAGTTTGCGGAAAGCTTCACAAAGCTCGGGTTGATAAGGCTTGAGAATCAGACTATTGCAGTAAGCTTTCCTGCTCAAAGCGTCAGCAATCACATTGGCCTTGCCTGGAGTATACTCAATACTCGGATTATACTCTTGAATCATTTCGACCCATCGAGTTTGCCTGAGGTTGAGATTAGGCTGAGTGAAGATGTACTTGAGACTCTTGTGATAAGTGAAAATGTCCACTTTTCTTCCCAATAGAAGATGTCCCCAAGTCAAAAGAGCATGCACAACTGCCGCCAACTCGAGATCATGAGTGGGGTAGTTCTTCTCATTAGGCTTCAACTGGCGAGAGGTATAAGCAACAACTTTCTTCTCTTGCATCAATACCGCGCCAAGACCTTGGAGAGAGGCATCACAAAAGACCTCGTACGGCTTGGATTCATCAGGCGGAGTCAGAACTGGAGTAGTGATCAATTTCTCTTTCAAAGTGTTGAAAGCAATATCACACTCCGGAGACCAAACGTACTTGACGTGCTTCTGAAGAAGATTTGAGAGAGGCTTCGCGATCTTAGAAAAGTTTTCAATGAATCTTCGGCAATAGCTTGCGAGACCGAGAAAGCTGCGGAGTTGCTTCACGTTCTGAGGAGGTTCCCAATTCACAATTGCAGACACCTTCTCAAGATTCACGGCAATGCCCTTGGTAGAGATGATATGACCAAGATAAAGAACCTCATCGAGCCAAAATTCACACTTGGAGAACTTGGCGTAGAACTTGTGTTCCCTCAACTTATCAAGAACCAAACGCAAGTGCTTGGCATGATCTTCCTTGTTCTTGGAGAAAACCAGAATGTCATCGAGATAGACCAAAACGAAGTCATTGGTGTAGGCATTGAAGATGAAGTTCATCATGAGAGAGAACGTCGGAGGAGCGTTGACGAGACCAAAAGACATGACAGTGTATTCATATGAACCAAAGCTTGTTCTGAAAGCCGTCTTGGGAATATCTTGCTCACGGATACGAATCTGATGATAACCCATACGGAGATCAAGCTTGGAGAATACTTGGGCACCTTTGAGTTGTTCGAACAGCTCATTGATGTTGGGAAGTGGGTATTTTGTTCTTTATGGTCTTCTTGTTCACTGGACGGTAATCAACACAAAGTCGGTCCGTTCCATCCTTCTTCTTCACAAAAAGAACACCACAACCCCACGGAGAAGAACTAGGCCGGATGAGACCCATTTTCTCTTGAATATCGAGTTGCTTCTTCAGCTCCTTCAACTCTTCAGGTCCGAGCTTGTAAGGACGTTTGCACACAGGTTCCGTGCCAGGCTCAAGATCAATAACGAATTCAACTGGCCGGTGTGGAGGCATTCCTGGAAGCTCTTCTGGAAAGACGTCTTGATATTCGCAAACGACTGGAATTTGCGAGATAGCATCCAGTTCACCCTTCTCATTGAGAGAAAACAGACGGATGGTGTTATCCCGAGCGGCAAAGATAATTACATCCTCAGACGAATGAGTCAATTGAATCTGCCTGGCTGCACAATCAAGCTGAGCCTTGTGCTTAGAAAGCCAATCCATTCCGAGAATAAGATCAATATCCGAGTCACCAAGAACCGTAGGAAAAGATAGAAACTTGTAGTCTCCCAAGGTGATAGTAACATCCAGAGCAATGGAGTTAGCATGCATGCGCTTACCGGGACAGACAACTGCTAAAGGACTAGGCAAAATTTGCAAAGGCAAACCATGCTTAGATGAAAACGGTCTCGAGATGAAACAATGCGATGCACCCGTGTCAAAAAGAACTTTTGCAGGAATATCATTAACAGAAAGGTTACCCATGATCACATCTGACGAGTCCTCTGCCTGAGCTGCATTCATCAAATTGACCTTGGCGTGCTTGGGGTTATGCTTGACCACAGCTGTACTTGCCGATCTGACAGGAGGAGGAGGAGGAAGACGCCTCTGGTTGAAACACTTGTTGGCATAGTGACCCTTCTGTTGGCACTTGTTGCACGTGACCTCTGAAAGCGGACGGTGATACGGAGCACTCGATCTTGGAGCTTGAGACGAAGTCTTGTTCTGAAAGCCAGGGTTGGGTGGGTGGGAAGAACCGCTGCCACCTTTGCTCTTCTGCTGATACGGCTGACGGAACGGAGGAGGAGGAAGCCAAAACTTCTGCTGCTTGGCCACTTGAGTAGAGGAAGAAGGAGTAACATCTCTGACTCGCTTCTTGGAAGCATCACACCTCAACTGAGCAGCCTCTTGCTTCAGTGCCATGTTGTAGAACTCATCGTACCTCAAGGGCTTGAAGAGAACAAGAGCTAGCTGAATTTCTTCTCTGAGACCACCCCTGAACTGGTATATCATGCTCTTCTCATCAGGGACGTCCTGCTTGGCAAAGCGGGCGAGCTTCTGGAACAACTTGTTGTAGTCATAGACAGACAAAGAGCCTTGCTTCAGGTTGCGGAATTCCTCACGCTTGCTTTCAACCACGCTCTGCGGAATATGATGAGCTCGGAAATCTCGACGGAAATCATCCCAAGTGATAACACGTCCACCTCTGGAGTCCTTGTATTGCTGGAACCATTCTGCAGCTTGATCTTTGAGTTGGAAGGAAGCGAACTTAATAAAGTTCTCAGGCCTGACGTTACTGCACTCGAAATGCTTGCACAGATCCACTAGCCAATCGTCAGCATCGGTTGCCTCAACACAATTGCTGAAAGTCTTTGGCCCGTTAGCAAGGAACTGGTTGAGTGTAGCAAAGTGATTCTGATTGCTGCCTTGATTCCCTTGGTTGCCTTGATTGCGCTCTTGAAGAATTTGCATGATCAACTGTGTGTTTGCATTGGTTGCGGCCATCACAGCTTGCCATGCCTCCGGAGGAGGTGGAGGTGGTAGCGGATCAGGATTCGGAGTCGTGCGCGTTGGAGGAGCCATCTTGAAGAGGTTGACCACCATTAGCACATTGACAGATAAATATTGAAGCTGAATCCAACGGAATGAAAATTGCAACATATAGTCTTCACATCCGAACAAAATGAATGAATGCATTCCTCTTGAAATGGTCACATATCCATAAATTGAGAAGCCACGTAGAATTAAAGGTAGAGAAATAAATCAATAAGGTACGGATCAAGAACGAATAATCGGTAAGAAATCCCAATCTCAAACCAATATCCGTGGAAGAAGAACTAGAGCTACTAGAATTCCCACCTATGAAACTCCCGAACCTTTCCGGTTATGCAATCAGGTGTTGAGGATACAGGGGAAGCATAATATCTCACCCAAACTAGCAAATCCTACATCCAGCTGTATCCATCCTTCAACACATAACCAAGAAACCTTCGGAAACCATCTACCTCAACCTTCGAAAAGCATCCGTTATACAAGTTATGGCGATACTCCCGAACTCCCGCCCAGTACTGGGTGGCGTCGAGGTTATCTCACCAACGAACTGCATAAAAGAGATTTTCGATGTCGGCGTACTAAACTCAGGTATACCAGAACTGCAACAATAAAATTATGATGACAACACCTCAGAGCTCAACTCCCCGGGACACTTCCACTAAACCCCTGACAGGAGGCACCAAGACAATGTTCTCATCATAAAACCATCGGAATGATTTCAAGATACCCGCGTGATTCTAAATTTTTTTTAGAGAAATTTGAGAAGAGAAGAGTCAGAACTCTACGTCAGGATGCCTTACCAGAGCGATGAGGAGACTGGGAAGTAAAAAAGAATTCCTAAACACTCCGATATATAATTCCTAAAAGACTCAAAACATTTTTCTAGACACAACTCGGCCGCTAAAAACGATCAAGCAATGGGGCTCCTAAGGTCGAGGAAGGCTCTGATACCAACTTGTAACACCCTCGATGCGACTATATCTCCCACGTGTCGAGGCACGACTTAGAGGCATAATTGCATTGAAGGCATATGTCGCAAGTTAGGCAATATTCACAACATCCCATGTAATATAAATCATAAAGAGGAGATAACATAGTTGGCTTACACTCGCCATGTCAATCAAGTACATAAATAACATTACATCATCCAAACACTCATGGCCCGACTACGGCGCCAAAATAAAAGATAACCCAACAAGCGACACGGTCCCAATCACCCCCAACCGGGCACCACTACTGATCATCGGGAAAGGAAACATAGTAACGTTGAGAGTCTTCGTCGAACTCGCACTTGAGCTCATACGCGTCTCCTGGAGCGGAATCATCAGCCATGCATCTGGTGTAATAGTAATCTGTGAGCCACAGGGACTCAGCAATCTCGCACCCTCGCGATCAAGACTATATAAGCTTATAGGTAAGGCAGGGTAAATATGTGAGTGGAGCTGCAGCAAGCGACTAGCAAGTATGGTGGCTAGCTTATACGCAAAAGAGAGCGAGAAGAGGAGGCAAAGCACGAGCGAGAAACTAGAGAACAACCTACGCAAACATTACTCCAACACCGTGTCCACTTCCCGGACTCCGCCGAGCAGAGGTCATTGTTGGGGAACGTTGCAGAAAACAAAAAATTTCCTACGGTTTCACCAAGATCCATCTATGAGTTCATCTAGCAACGAGTGATCGGATGCATATACATACCTTTGTAGATCACGCGCGGAAGCGTTCAAAGAACGGGGATGAGGAAGTCGTACTCGACGTGATCCAATTCACCGGAGATCCTAGCGCCGAACGGACGGCACCTCCGCGTTCAACACACGTACGGTCAGCATAACGTCTCCTTCTTCTTGATCCAGCAAGGGGGAAGGAGAGGTTGAGGAAGATGGCTCCAGCAGCAGCACGACGGCGTGGTGGTGATGGAGCTGCAGTACTCCGGCAGGGCTTTGCCAAGCTCTATGGAGGAGGAGGAGGTGTTGGAGAGGGAGAGGGAGGCACCAAAAAACAAGGTAAGAGGTCCTCCACCCCCCACTATATATAGGGGGCCTAGGGGGGGCGCCGGCCCTAGGAGATGCAATCTCCTAGGGGGGCGGCGGCCAAGGGGTGGGGGGCTTGCCCCCCAAGCAAGGGGGCGCCCCCCCTTTAGGGTTTCCCCACCCTAGGCGCATGGGCCCTAGGGGAAGTGGCACCCCAGCCCACTTTGGGCTGGATCCCTTCCCACTTCAGCCTATGGGGCCCTCCGGGATAGGTGGCCCCACCCGATGGACCCCCGGGACCCTTCCGGTGGTCCCGGTACAATACGGTGACCCCGAAACATGTCCCGGTGGCCGAAATAGCACTTCCTATATATAATTCTTTACCTCCGGACCATTCCGGAACTCCTCGTGACGTCCGGGATCTCATCCGGGACTCCAAACAACATTCGGGTTACTGCATATACATATCCCTACAACCCTAGCGTCACCAAACCTTAAGTGTGTAGACCCTACGGGTTCGGGAGACATGTAGACATGACCGAGATTGCTCTCTGGTCAATAACCAACAGCGGGATCTGGATACCCATGTTGGCTCCCACATGCTCCTCGATGATCTCATCGGATGAACCACGATGTCGAGGATTCAAGCAACCCCATATACAATTCCCTTTGTCAATCGGTATGCTACTTGCCCGAGATTCGATCGTCGGTATCCCAATACCTTGTTCAATCTCGTTACCGGCAAGTCACTTTACTCGTACCGTAATGCATGATCCCGTGACCAGACACTTGGTCACTTTGAGCTCATAATGATGATGCATTACCGAGTGGGCCCAGTGATACCACTCCATCACACGGAGTGACAAATCCTAGTCTTGATCCGTGTCAACTCAACAGACAGTTTCGGAGATACCCGTAGTATACCTTTATAGTCACCCAGTTACGTTGTGACGTTTGGTACACCCAAAGCACTCCTACGGTATCCAGGAGTTACACGATCTCATGGTCTAAGGAAAGGATACTTGACATTGGAAAAACTCTAGCAAACGAACTATACGATCTTATGCTATGTTTAGGATTGGGTTTTGTCCATCACATCATTCTACTAATGATGTGATCTCGTTATCAATGACATCCAATGTCCATAGTCAGGAAACCATGACTATCTGTTGATCAACGAGCTAGTCAACTAGAGGCTTACTAGGGACATGTTGGTGTCTATTATTCACACATGTATTACGATTTCCGGATAACACAATTATAACATGAATAAAGACAATTATCATGAACAAGGAAATATAATAATAATGCTTTTATTATTGCCTCTAGGGCATATTTCCAACAGTCTCCCACTTGCACTAGAGTCAATAATCTAGTTACATTGTGATGAATCGAACACCCATGGAATTCTGGTGTTGATCATGTTTTGCTCTAGGGAGAGGTTTAGTCAACGGATCTGCTACATTCAGATCTGTATGTACTTTACAAATTTCTATGTATCCATCTTGAACATTTTCACGGATGGAGTTGAAGCGACGCTTGATGTGCCTAGTCTTCTTGTGAAACCTGGGCTCCTTGGCAAGTGCAATAGCTCCAGTGTTGTCACAGAAGAGCTTGATTGGCCCCGACGCATTGGGTATGACTCCTAGGTCGGTGATGAACTCCTTCACCCAAATTGCTTCATGTGATGCCTCCGAGGCTGCCATGTACTCCGCTTCACATGTAGATCCTGCCACGACGCTCTGCTTGCAACTGCACCAGCTTACTGCCCCACCATTCAAAATATACACGTATCCGGTTTGTGACTTAGAGTCATCCAGATCTGTGTCGAAGCTAGCGTCGACGTAACCTTTTACGACGAGCTCTTTGTCACCTCCATAAACGAGAAACATTTCCTTAGTCCTTTTCAGGTACTTCAGGATATTCTTGACCGCTGTCCAGTGTTCCTTGCCGGGATTACTTTGGTACCTTCCTACCAAACTTACGGCAAGGTTTACATCAGGTCTGGTACACAGCATGGCATACATAATAGAACCTATGGCTGAGGCATAGGGGATGACACTCATCTCTTCTATATCTTCTGCCGTGGTCGGACATTGAGCTGAGCTCAATTTCACACCTTGCAACACAGGCAAGAACCCCTTCTTAGACTGATCCATATTGAACTTCTTCAATATCTTATCAAGGTATGTGCTTTGTGAAAGACCTATGAGGCGTCTTGATCTATCTCTATAGATCTTGATGCCTAATATATAAGCAGCTTCTCCAAGGTCCTTCATTGAAAAACTCTTATTCAAGTAGGCCTTAATGCTGTCCAAAAGCTCTATATCATTTCCCATCAAAAGTATGTCATCTACATATAATATGAGAAATGGTACAGAGCTCCCACTCACTTTCTTGTAAACGCAGGCTTCTCCATAAGTTTGCATAAACCCAAACGCTTAGATCATCTCATCAAAGTGAATGTTCCAACTCCGAGATGCTTGCACCAACCCATAAATCGAGCGTTGGAGCTTGCACACCTTGTCAGCATTCTTAGGATCGACAAAACCTTCCGGCTGCATCATATACAATTCTTCCTTAAGGAAACCATTGAGGAATGCCGTTTTGACATCCATTTGCCATATCTCATAATCATAGTATGCGGCAATTGCTAACATGATTCGGACGGACTTCAGCTTCGCTACCGGTGAGAAAGTCTCATCGTAGTCAACCCCTTGAACTTGTCGATAACCCTTAGCGACAAGCCGAGCTTTATGGATGGTCACATTACCATCCGCGTCTGTCTTCTTCTTAAAGATCCATTTATTTTCTATGGCTCGCCGATCATCGGGCAAGTCAGTCAAAGTCCATACTTCGTTTTCATACATGGATCCTATCTCAGATTTCATGGCTTCCAGCCATTTGTCGGAATCCGGGCCCGCCATCGCTTCTTCATAGTTCGAAGGTTCACTGTTGTCCAACAACATGATTTCCAAGACAGGGTTGCCGTACCACTCTGGTGCGGAACGTGTCCTTGTGGACCTACGAAGTTCAGTAGCAACTTGATCTGAAGTTTCATGATCATCATCATTAACTTCCTCTCTAGTCGGTGCAGGCACCTCAGGAACATTTCCTTGAGTTGCGCCATTTTCCGGTTCAAGAGGTAATACTTCATCAAGTTCTACTTTCCTCCCACTTCTTTCGAGAGAAACTCTTTCTCTAGAAAGGATCCATTCTTGGCAACAAAGATCTTGCCTTCGGATCTGAGGTAGAAGGTATACCCAATAGTTTCTTTAGGGTATCCTATGAAGACGCATTTTTCCGACTTGGGTTCGAGCTTTTCAGGTTGAAGTTTCTTTACATAAGCATCACATCCCCAAACTTTTAGAAATGACAGCTTAGGTTTCTTCCCAAACCATAATTCATACGGTGTCGTCTTAACGGATTTCGACGGAGCCCTATTTAAAGTGAATGCAGCAGTCTCTAAAGCATAGCCCCAAAAAGATAGCGGTAAATCGGTAAGAGACATCATAGATCGCACCATATCTAATAGAGTGCGATTACGACGTTCGGACACACCATTACGCTGAGGTGTTCCAAGTGGCGTGAGTTGTGAAACTATTCCACATTTTCTTAAGTGTGTACCAAATTCGTGACTCAAGTATTCTCCTCCACGATCTGATCGCAAAAACTTGATTTTTTTGTCACGTTGATTCTCAACCTCACTCTGAAATTCCTTGAACTTTTCAAAGGTTTCAGACTTGTGTTTCATTAAGTAGATATACCCATATCTACTCAAGTCATCACTGAGGGTGAGAACATAACGATAGCCACCACGAGCCTCAACGCTCATTGGACCGCACACATCAGTATGTATGATTTCCAATAGGTTCGTTGCTCGCTCCATTGTTCCTGAGAACGGAGTCTTGGTCATCTTACCCATGAGGCATGGTTCGCACGTGTCAAATGATTCATAATCAAGAGACTCTAAAAGTCCATCTGTATGGAGCTTCTTCATGCGTTTGACACCTATGTGACCAAGGCGGCAGTGCCACAAGTATGTGGGACTATCATTATCAACCTTACATCTTTTGGTATTCACACTATGAACATGTGTAGCATTACGCTCGAGATTCATTAAGAATAAACCATTCACCATCGGAGCATGACCATAAAACATATCTCTCATATAAATAGAACAACCATTATTCTCGGATTTAAATGAGTAGCCATCTCGAATTAAACGAGATCCCGATACAATGTTCATGCTCAAAGCTGGCACTAAATAACAATTATTAAGGTTTAAAACTAATCCCAAAGGTAAATGTAGAGGTAGCATGCCGACGGCGATCACATTGACCTTGGAACCATTCCTGACGCGCATCGTCACCTCGTCCTTTGCCAGTCTCCGCTTATTCCGCAGCTCCTGCTTTGAGTTACAAATGTGAGCAACTGCACCGGTATCAAATACCCAGGAGATACTACGAGTACTGGTAAGGTACACATCAATTACATGTATATCACATATACCTTTTATTTTGCCGGCCTTCTTGTCCGCTAAGTATTTGGGGCAGTTCCGCTTCCAGTGACCACTTCCCTTGCAATAAAAGCACTCAGTCTCGGGCTTGGGTCCATTCTTTGGCTTCTTCCCGGCAGCTTGCTTACCGGGCGCGGCAACTCCCTTGTCGTCCTTCTTGAAGTTCTTTTTACCCTTGCCCTTCTTGAACTTAGTGGTTTTATTCACCATCAACACTTGATGTTCCTTGTTGACTTCTACCTCTGCTGATTTCAGCATTGAAAATAACTCAGGAATGGTCTTTTCCATCCCCTGCATATTGAAGTTCATCACAAAGCCCTTGTAGCTTGGTGGAAGCGACTGGAGGATTCTGTCAATGACCGCATCATCCGGGAGATTAACTCCCAGCTGAGTCAAGCGGTTATGTAACCCAGACATAGTGAGTATGTGCTCACTGACAGAACTATTTTCCTCCATCTTACAGCTGGAGAATTTGTCGGAGACTTCATATCTCTCGACCCGGGCATGAGCTTGAAAAACCATTTTCAGCTCTTCGAACATCTCATATGCTCCATGTCTCTCAAAACGCTTTTGGAGCCCCGGCTCTAAGCTGTAAAGCATGCCGCGCTGAACGAGGGAGTAGTCATCAGCATGTGTCTGCCAAGCGTTCATAACGTCTTGGTTCTGTGGGACGGGTGCGTCACCTAGCGGTGCTTGTAGGACATATTCTTTCTTGGCAGCTATGAGGATGATCCTTAGGTTCCGGACCCAGTCCGTATAGTTGCTGCCATCGTCTTTTAGCTTGGTTTTCTCTAGGAACGCGTTGAAGTTGAGGACTACGTTGGCCATTTGATCTACAAGACATATTGTAAATACTTTAGACTAAGTTCATGATAATTAAGTTCATCTAATCAAATTATTCAATGAACTCCCACTCAGATAGACATCCCTCGAGTCATCTAAGTATAACATGATCCGAGTTAACTAGGCCGTGACCGATCATCACGTGAGACGGACTAGTCAACATCGGTGAACATCTTCATGTTGATCGTATCTTCTATACGACTCATGCTCGACCTTTCGGTCTTCTGTGTTCCGAGGCCATGTCCGTACATGCTAGGCTCGTCAAGTCAACCTAAGTGTTTGCATGTGTAAATCTGTCTTACACCCGTTGTATGTGAACGTTGGAATCTAACACCGATAATCACGTGGTGCTTCGAAACAACGAACTGTCGCAACGGTGCATAGTTAGGGGGAACACTTTCTTGAACTTATTATGAGGGATCATCTTATTTACTACCGTCGTTCTAAGTAAACAAGATGCAAAAACATGATAAACATCACATGCAATCAAATAATAATAGTGACATGATATGGCCAATATCACATAGCTCCTCTGATCTCCATCTTGGGGCTCCATGATCATCCTGTCACCGGCATGACACCATGATCTCCATCATCATGATCTCCATCATCGTGTCTCCATGAAGTTGCTCGCCAACTATTACTTCTATTACTATTGCTAACACGTTTAGCAATAAAGTAAAGTAATTTACATGGCGTTTCTCAATGACACGCAGGTCATACAAAAATAAAGACAACTCCTATGGCTCCTGCCGGTTGTCATACTCATCGACATGCAAGTCGTGATTCCTATTACAAGAACATGATCTCATACATCACATATATATCATTCATCACTCATCACAACTTTGGCCATATCATATCACAAAGCACTTGCTGCAAAACAAGTTAGACGTCCTCTAATTGTTGTTGCAAGTTTTACGTGGCTGCAAGAGGGTTCTAGCAAGAACGTTTTCTTACCTACGTGAAAGCCACAACGTGATTTGTCAACTTCTATTTACCCTTCATAAGGACCCTTTTCATCGAATCCGCTCCAACTAAAGTGGGAGAGACAGACACCCGGCAGCCACCTTATGCAACTAGTGCATGTCAGTCGGTGGAACCGGTCTCACGTAAGCGTACGTGTAAGGTTGGTCGGGGCCGCTTCATCCCACAATACCGTTGAAGCAAGATAAGACTAGTAGCGGCAAGAAAGTTGACAACATCTACGCCCACAACAAATTGTGTTCTACTCGCGCAAGAAGAACTACACATAGACCTAGCTCTGATACCACTGTTGGGGAACGTTGCAGAAAACAAAAAATTTCCTACGGTTTCACCAAGATCCATCTATGAGTTCATCTAGCAATGAGTGATCGGATGCATCTACATACCTTTGTAGATCACGTGCAGAAGCATTCAAAGAACGGGGATGAGGAAGTCGTACTCGACGTGATCCAAATCACCGGAGATCCTAGCGCCGAACGGATGGCACCTCCACGTTCAACACACGTACGGTCAGTGTAACGTCTCCTTCTTCTTGATCCAGCAAGGGGGAAGGAGAGGTTGAGGAAGATGGCTCCAGCAGCAGCACGACGGCGTGGTGCTGATGGAGCTGCGGTACTCCGGCAGGGCTTCGCCAAGCTCTATGGAGGAGGAGGAGGTGTTGGAGAGGGAGAGGGAGGCACCAAAAAACAAGGTAAGAGGTCCTCCATCCCCCCACTATATATAGGGGGCCTAGGGGGGGCGCCGGCCCTAGGAGATGCAATCTCCTAGGGGGGCGGCGACCAAGGGGTGGGGGGCTTGCCCCCCAAGCAAGGGGGCGCCCCCCCCCCTTTAGGGCTTCCCCACCCTAGGCGCATGGGCCCTAGGGGAAGTGGCGCCCCAGCCCACTTTGGGCTGGATCCCTTCCCACTTCAGCCCATGGGGCCCTCCGGGATAGGTGGCCCCACACGGTGGATCCCCGGGACCCTTCCGGTGGTCCCGGTACAATACCGGTGACCCCGAAACTTGTCCCGATGGCCGAAATAGCACTTCCTATATATAATTCTTTACCTCCGGACCATTCCGGAACTCCTCGTGACGTCCGGTATCTCATCCGGGACTCCGAACAACATTCGGTTTACTGCATATACATATCCCTACAACCCTAGTGTCACTGAACCTTAAGTGTGTAGACCCTACGGGTTCGGGAGACATGTAGACATGACCGAGATTGCTCTCCGGTCAATAACCAACAGCGGGATCTAGATACCCATGTTGGCTCCCACATGCTCCTCGATGATCTCATCGGATGAACCACGATGTCGAGGATTCAAGCAACCCCGTATACAATTCCCTTTGTCAATCGGTATGCTACTTGCCCGAGATTCGATCGTTGGTATCCCAATACCTTGTTCAATCTCGTTACCGGCAAGTCACTTTACTCGTACCGTAATGCATGATCCCGTGACCAGACACTTGGTCACTTTGAGCTCATAATGATGATGCATTACCGAGTGGGCCCAGTGATACCTCTCCGTCATACGGAGTAACAAATCCTAGTCTTGATCCGTGTCAACTCAATAGACACTTTCGGAGATACCCGTAGTATACCTTTATAGTCACCCAGTTACGTTGTGACGTTTGGTACACCCAAAGCACTCCTACGGTATCCGGGAGTTACACGATCTCATGGTCTAAGGAAAGGATACTTGACATTGGAAAAACTCTAGCAAACGAACTATACGATCTTATGCTATGTTTAGGATTGGGTCTTGTCCATCACATCATTCTCCTAATGATGTGATCTCGTTATCAATGACATCCAATGTCCATAGTCAGGAAACCATGACTATCTGTTGATCAACGAGCTAGTCAACTAGAGGCTTACTAGGGACATGTTGGTGTCTATTATTCACACATGTATTACGATTTCCGGATAACACAATTATAGCATGAATAAAGACAATTATCATGAACAAGGAAATATAATAATAATGCTTTTATTATTGCCTCTAGGGCATATTTCCAACAGCCATCACGGTAACACACTCAGTTGATTCATTTTAATTAATTAAGGTTCAAGTTGTCTACAACCGGACATTAACAAATTCCCATCTGCCCATAACCGCGGGCACGGCTTTTGAAAGTTCAAATCCCTGCAGGGGAGTCCCAACTTAGCCCATGACAAGCTCTCACGGTCAACGAAGGAATAGACCTCCTCCCAAGACGTTCCGATCAGACTCGGTATCTCGGTAATTCAAGACACTTCGACAGGTTAAAACAAGACCAGCAACACCGCCCGAATGTGCCGACAAATCCCGATAGGAGCTGCACATATCTCTTTCTCAGGGCACACTCAGATTGTCTTAGGTACGGGTAGGCCAGCCCAGAGTTGCCCCTGGTGGCCACCGGCAGCTGACAGGTGGACCAACACTCAGAGGAGCACTGGCCCGGGGTGGTTAAAATAATGATGACCCTTGAGTCTGCAGAACCCAAGGGAAAGAAAAGGCTAGGTGGCAAATGGTAAAACCAAGGTTGGGCATTGCTGGAAAAGCTTTAATCAAGGCGAAATATCAAGGGGTTCCCATTATAACCCAACCGCGTAAGGAACGCAAAATCCGGGAACATAACACCGATTTGACGGAAACTAGGGCAGCAAGAGTGGAACAAAACACTAGGCGAGAGGCCGAGCCTTCCACCCTTTACCAAGTATATAGATGCATTAAGATAACATAGCAATATAATGATATCCCAACAAGTAAATAAATGTTCCAACAAGGAACGGCCTTCAATCTTCACCTGCAACTAGCAACGCTATAAGAGGGGCTGAGCAAAGCGGTAACATAGCCAATCAACGGTTTGCTAGGACAAGGTGGGTTAGAGGTTTGACATGGCAATTTGGGAGGCTTGAAAGCAAGTGGTAGGCATCGTAGAAATGGCATAGCAAAAGAGCGAGCAAACTAGCATAGCAAAGATAGTAGTGATTTCGAGGGTATGATCATCTTGCCTACACAGTTGTCAGAGTTGACTGGATCCTTGAAAGCAAACTCAACGGGCTCCTCGTTAGCGAACTCGTCTCCGAGCTCTACCCAAACAAGACAAGCAAGAAACAAGGATAAAATCAACCACGTGCAAACTCAAACAAGACGGTGCAAAGATGAAATGCTATGCGGGATGCGATGCGGGATACAAAATGCAAGATGTGACAGGAAATGCATGAACCTGGCCTCAACTTGGAAAACCAAGTGTGTCACTGGAAAGATGAAATGAAATCGCTTGAAAACGATATAAAGAATGCCGGAATCGGAGTTACGGTTTGAAAATGGCAAGCGATTCAAAAATGACACCGGTGTGCGATTTACAGCAAGTAGGCATCTAAATGCAACAAAATGAACATGCTACAGTACCCAAACATGACAACAAAATACATGGCAGGGATGCACACAAAATGCTTAACAAAAGTCTAGCACTGATCTACAGCCAATTCATCCATTAACAGGCTCAAACAAGCATGGCAAAAATGCATATGGCAAACATATCTCAGACTTAGTGAAATTAACACTTGTCTGGAATTTCAGATCAGGTAGCCCTCTTCGGAGGAACAAAACTATATGCTACAGGACCTGAACATGGAAAAGTAAAGCATGGCATGGAGCTACTCAAAGAGCTTAACAAAAGTCCCTTAGTGACCTTGAGCCAAAAGGGATCAGAAAATACAATTGCAAGCATGTGAACATAGCAAAAACATAATCAGTTTTCAGACTTAGTGAAAACTGGCACATGCTGAAATATAACTCAAGTAGGCATGTTTACGAGCTCGATGCACTCACTACGGTGCAAGTCATGGCAAGACAAGCATACATACATCAAGATGGCACAAAATGCAAGCTAGACATGGCAAGAACAATAACATAGCATGCACGGATCAACTACAACAACACCGGCAAAATTGCAAACAAGTTGACAATCTGCCCAGATTCACAAAGTAGCAAAAGTAGAGCTCAATTGACTCAAGCTAGGGTGCTCCATAATTGCAAACAAAGATATGGATGGATAGAACACTACAATATTAACAAAACATCCTTACTGATCATCCTCAAAAGAGGCACGGATCACTAGGAAACAACTAGAACATATGGCATCATGAGATAAACAGCTCCAGGACTTGGTGATATTACAAAGTCCCTGAAAACAGAATTAGCAAGTGCACCACTTTGCAAGCTTGCACAAGTCACCACACACATCACAAAAATACAAGGGTTGCACCTCTGGAAAGATGACAAAACCCTTAACAAAACACATGTAGAGCATCAGGGCATATCATGCACACAATAATCATGGCAAAAATGACAAAAGTGCTAAACGGAGTAGCAGATCTGACAAATAACTCAAGTAGCCCTCTTCTAACAGCATTTCGGGCATCAAGATGAACTCAAATGAAAATGATGCAATGAAACGAAATGATGTACTCTCTGAGATGAACATTTCGATATGCTATATGCATGAATCGGAGCTATGGATGCAAAGTTACGGGGCCACAAATGTGAGCATATGGACTGAAAATATCAGGGACTTAGTGAAAAAAATGCAACCTCACAGATCTAGGGTTTTGTTGGCACGCGGCCCGAGGTTCACCGGCGTGAGCTCGAGGTCGCCGGCGAGGTGGGTTCGTCGACGGGGAGAAGAGGGGAGGCGAGGTCGGGGACGGGCGGTGGCGGCTCGGCGCCGGAGCCGAGGCGAC
>NC_041388.1:605433232-605448561 GCF_002162155.2 Triticum dicoccoides
GGGCGGAGGGGAACGGGACCCGCGGGCCGGCGGCGGCGGGAGGCGACGAAGTGGGCACGGCGCCACGTGGCGCTCGGCGATTGGTCCGGGCGGACACGTCCGGCCGTCCGGATTTTGTCCGGCGGCTGGAGGAGGAGGGGGGACTAGGGTTTCGTCCGGATTTTCGGGGAGGCGGCTAAATATATAGGTAGAGGGAGCTACGAGAGTCCAAATGAGGTGCGGTTTTTGGCCACACGATCATGATCGAACGCTCTAGATGATGCAGCAGAGTTAGGTGAGTTTTGGGCCAAATTGGAGGGGTGTTGGGCTGCAACACACACGAGGCCTTTTCGGTCCCTCGGTTAACCATTGGAGTATCAAACGAAGTCTAAATGACACGAAACTTGACAGGCGGTCTACCGGTAGTAAACCAAGGCCGCTTGGCAAGTCTCGGTCCAATCCGGAAATGTTTAATCCCCACACACGAAAGAAAGCTAGAAATGGCCACCGGAGGAGAACGAAGCGCCGGAATGCAAAACGGACAACGGGGAAAATACTCGAATGCATGAGACGAACACGTATGCAAATGCAATGCACATGATGACATGATATGAGATGCATGACAACGACAACAACACACAGAGACAAAACCTGAACCCGAGGAAATAAATATAACTTAACGCCGGAAACGGCAAGAGTTGGAGTACAAATTGGGAAAGTTACATCCGGGGTGTTACACCATGCCTAAATAGCAATCACGGAGTCTCGACTGCCTTTACCATATGATGTTTAATCTCTTCATTTCATTTGGCATCAATGTAATTAATGAGTTAATGATGCTCGCATCTTGTATATTTTGGTGCATTTTGTAACTAATATGTGGAAGTGGATTGTCACCTTAAGAACTATCGCAAACAATAATAAAAACACTTTGTGCCCCAAATTTTGAGAGTGCATTTTTTAGTGAGATTATACAAATGTATGTATAAAGATTACAAAAATACATGTTAATGAATCATTGCAAATTGTAGCGATCCAACTTCGGACGGTCAAGTCTCTGTGCTTAGGTGTCATCCCTGGATCGGTATTGCTGACACACACAGTACTTGAGGATTTATAACAGAGTTCAATCACACACTTATTATATCGAGTGTCTCAAAAAGAGTACATATTACAATAAAATGGCCGAGGGCCATCTAAAGTTAAGATAACTGCGGAAGCATAGAAGATAAATGAGTCCATCCAACTCTACAGCAATACTGAGTGCATGACAACGACCTAGCGCACCTTACTCTTCGTCTGAAAATTCTGCAACATAATATGTTGCAGCCGTGTAGGTCAGCACATGGAATATGCTGACAAGATAACACTATAGAACAATGAACAAAAAATAGCTATCACTACATGCATATATGGCTGGTGGAAACTCTATGGTTATTATTTGCATAGTTTTTCCCTACAACAAAGGAATATATTTTATTTATCTACAAAGTTTGTTGAAATAATTGAGAAGGTAACCCCAACTCAATCCCAAAATTAAAATTAATAACCCGACAAATTAATTAAGTAAAGTGATGAGATCAACATAATAATTCAAGTACTAGATACTCAAGATGTCCATAACCGGGGACACGGCTAACCATGATTAGATTGTACACTCTGCAGAGGTTTGCGCACTTTTCCCCACAAGACTCGATCTTCTCCGTTGTATTTCTCGCACTGCATGATGTTTGAGAAATAGATGACCGAGACACAGTCTTTTCGAAGAGGTCACCTTAACCAATAGATAGGCCTGTACACCTACAATCACCTACATCTGCTAGCCCATCATGAAAAGGATTCCCACAACTTACTCAACTATGCCAGAGCCCATAATGGCTTGTGGCTGCACACGGAAGTTTCTAGCATGAATAACATCATGATCCCTTTGAGCCTGGGTGGCGAACCATAGGATGATCACACGGGTTCCCCGGGATCTCTTAGGACAACACTGGTATATCCCCAGGTGTCCACAACCAATCCACCCAGATGTGTGTTAAAGTAGCCACCTTAAATTTTCCTTAGTTAATAATAACTCCCATATCTTTCATGAATCTCTCAAACCAATTCACGTCTACGAGCATAGCAAAGTAGTGCAATCATAACGCGGTAACACCCATGGTTTGAATATAAGACAATAGGTTCCTACCTCATCAACTACTTTCCAATACCCACATGTTATCAATCCTACTCATGCAATGTTTGAGGGTTGAGACTAATGCATAAAAACTAGGTAATAAAGGGATATTATCAAAGTGTTACTTGCCTTGCTGACGATCGGAAAACCCTAAAGATTCGTATTAGCAAGCCTCGCACTCCAGAAACTCTATGGTGAACAAACAATAGCATACATACGCACTCAATCATAAGATGCAAAGGTAAAACCCAAAATAAAAGATCCAAACTGAAAGTTCAAGTGAAGAGCTTCGATTTGCAAAAAGAATCAACCGAATCAGAGTTACGAAACTTAAACTATGATCAAAAGAAGTTCAAATTCAAATTTGCTTGAAAACAAATTTTTAATTTCCAAAATCATGTTCAAGTGGATTATCTAGATAGAGGGGAACAAGACGAAGATTTTGGCGTTAGTTTCACTGGATTTGGATAAACGAGCGAAAAGTAGTGAGGGTTTGAAGATCAGGGACTAATCTGTAATAAAAGTAATTATGGATAGGTCCCTGGCCGAAAAATAGAACTAAAAAGAAAAACGTAACGAATGAACATCTGCTAACAAAGACTAACGAACGAATTCGTTCGCTAATAAAACGAATCGGGTGAACGTTCGCTATTTAATGTAACCGAATAACAAATAAACCAATCTAAAATAAAAACCAAGAAAGACCAAAGAACCGAATCGGTTTTTACCGGTTCAGCGGTTTTCGGCGAAAACCGGCGACAGATCGGGAACGGCGGCGGTGGCGGCAAACTACGGCGAGCGGGGCGGCGAGCGTCGGCGCGGCACGGCTCCGGCGTCGGCGGGAGGCGGCAAGGGCGTCGTGCGGCCGCGGGGCGCAGTGCGGGCGGCGTGCGGCAGCAACGGCGGCGGCGGCGCAAAGCGGCAGGATGCGGGGCTGCGACAGCGGCTTGGTGAGGAGGATGGGGTGGCGGGTGGCGGTATTTAAGAGGAAGGGAGGAGGCCGACTTGGGGCAAGGGGCAAGGCGGGGCGCGTGGCGGCGCCGGACTTCGGCGAGTTCTTTTTAATAAATTCCGCCGAAAGAAAAAAATTCCAAAAAAATCCTAAAATCCCAAAAATAATTTTCACGGTCCTCTCCTAATATTTAGGATAACATGAACATTTTTCTGGGTTAAAATGCAATTTTTCCTAATTTAATCGAATAAAATCTCAAATAAAATCAAATAAATTATATATTTTTATTCAAAATTAAATTTCAATTATTTCCTCTGTTTTAAAGAAGTCATATTATCTTCTCTCATTATTTTATTTATTTTGAAATAATTGGAAAAATAATTTCAAATAAAAATCAACTTGATCCAATTTACTAATTTTGAAAATTCAAAAATGGAATTTTATGAAAACCTCCAACTCTCTCAAATGGTCCTTGAGTTGCTTAAGGCCTCTAGGATCAAAATGTCCAAATAAAACCAATTCAAAATGCAAGAATTATGGATGCATATGATGACCTAATGATTAACATCCAAATTGACAATTGGGATGTTACACAAATATATGTAAATGAAATATATATTTAAGAAATTTTAGAGATAGTTATTACTGAAAAGTATGTTAATAAAATAATCATTATTTCAAAAAAAATGATTTCATATATGTTCATCATTTCAAATAGTACTATGAGGAAACTTTTATTACTTTAAAAATGTGATTTTCAATTGTATGATTATTTGAAGAAAAAATTGATTCCAACTATTTCATTACTTTGAAAAAGTGTTCAACTTTGTCATATGTTTATTTTTTTCAAAGAACGGTCTAAAATGTTTGTGTTATTTAAAATAAGTGCTCTCAACTTTAAACTATTATCATATTATTATTTAAAAGATTGATCTTTGGAAGCTTTTCATTATTTTAAAAAGGGGATTTCAACTAGTTCATTATTTCAAAAAAAAATAAACCTTTTCACTATTTTTGAAAAAAACTACCACATTTTTGGGAATTTATTTGACATATGTTTCAATTACAATACTCAATTTCAGAAAACATTTACATGTAGTTTTATAAAATATTTACACAAATTTATGTTATTCCCCTCAACTTCAAAAAAACATTTCACATATATTTCAATTATGCACTCATTTGCAAACACTATTTAACATAGATTTCAGTTATATCACTCAACTAGAAAAGTAACTTATATTTTAGTTGATTGAAATGGCACTGAAAGAATGAAATTTAAATGACTAAAACATATTCAACATTGATCTTGTTCTAAATGTCTTTGGCGTGAATAGTTCATATCTCTATATACTACTTAAAAATAAGTAGCATTCCTTTTCATGTCGGGCAGAACTATCCGTCGACCAATTCCCCCTCTCCCACCAAGTCTCTCTATCGATTTTTTTTTTCATCCAGCCGTTGTTTCCCCACCACACCATATGTGACCCCGCCTTCCAAGTACGCTGCTCAATCACATTAATTTACTTACCTTTTGCAGCAGTACGTCAACTTCGGGAGACTTGTGTGAGATCACATGTTAGGCGAGATCTATGAGATCGATTTTTTTGAGAATAAAAATACATATTCAAACATTCTCAAACTTTTTGTAGACACACATTAATGTTTGATGCACAACGTCAAAAAGTTTCAGCTCCTAATTCAACTTATATTAATAGAAAGAGAAAAAATAAAATCGGATGTGAATAGTAGCAAAGTACTATTCACCCAAAGTTATCACTATTCACATTCAATTATTTTTTTTAATCTTTAAATGTACATCAAGTTTTCAGTTGATTTTTTTCAAAGTTGTAGACATACCCCACATGGGTGTTGTCAAATAATTTTGTATTTTTTTCAAAATGTCAAAATATGAAGAAAAAAAATCTTTGTGGTTGATCTCACGATCTCACCTAAATGTGATATCTCATCTCCCCTATTCAACTCCACCTTAACTAACTTACCTTGTAAAATAACATAGAATTACGCTGCTCAATTTCATAGCACATTCTCGTACGCCACTCAATCACATTAAATTACTTACCATGCATGACCCAGACTATCAAATAATTAGTTAAAAAATATTTAACTACCGGGCACATACCTTAATCCATATTAACTGTTTTTATATTAAATCAGCAATTATTAATATGGATTGGAGGGAGTACATAATTTCAATGTACCATCACCGTTAGAAACCACTTAATGTGGAACTTTACTTTCACTTTATTTCCAACTATATATTTTATCATGAATTTAAAATGGTTTGCCTAACCAGCGAACGCTTACTCAGTAAGGACCGGGCACATCCAGAGAACGGATCTCTTGCTCCCGAGCTCCATGGAGCTCAAATTTTGAAAATGAAAAGCATTTTTTTCTAGTCTTTTTTTTTTAAGATACACAAGTGTATAGGGATGTATACTACATCAATGTAAATTGTCATGATGAAATATGTTTTGATATGAGCTCCACAAAAAATAGACTTTTATAGTGAACAGTGCATATGTACGTTTCAGATTATTATTATTTTTTAACTTTGATTTTCGTTTGCAGTTTTCAAAAATCTGGGCTTAATGGAGCCCAGTAGCCAAAAGCAATTTGCTGCTCGTCCACTCCTAGCGAGCAGATATGCAATGTCCTGAGGCTGTAAACATGTTCGGTCCAGCTATTCACAAAAGTATACATTTATGTTCTTGTCTAGTACGAGTACATGATTTATATTCCACGACGGGGGAAAAGGCTCGGTGCAGCTAAAGGAGTACTAGTACTGTCTTGCACATGCAGTGGTGGCTTTACAGGTATTGGAGCACTATATCACACTCTTTCTTTAGTCTTTGCATATCTGTATAGGTCGGGGGCGATCCATTCGTACGATCTCACTTGTTCATGAAGGACACGCCCTTCTGAATGCTCTCGCTCAGCTCCTTCTTCGCCTTCTCCAGGCCGGCTCTGCAAGGAGACATCAGGCAAAGCGATCACTTTGGGAAAGACCGACGCTTGTGATGATTGTATGGAAGCGACTATAATTGAGTAGAGCTGATGTACCTCTCAAAGTCATTCAGTGGCCCAAGAGGGAGAATCTCCTCGGCTCCACCGCGACCTAACCTCACCTTCGATGCGAAGAACGGCAGCTCTGTCACCTAATGCAAGACAAGATGGGAATAAATCATAAGATTTCCTGATGGCAAGGATACGTATAAGGATATGGTGTGACAGAATGATACCTCAGATGCGACGTATGAACACTCCACGATGCCAGCATCTCCGCGCATTCCTCGCAGGCACGCGTCGGCGAATTTTGCAGCAGCAAAAGCCTGAGGGGTTTATTATATGTTAGTGTTGGGTATAACTTGACTCACGTACAAACCATGCAAAGTAGGCAGCACAACCTACCATTGACAAAGTTGCAGAGCCTGCTCCAGCCTTTGCCTGAATCGTAAGTGAAAAGGGGATGTGAAACTCAAGTGGAGAACAGAAAATAAAAGGTGAAACTGGAACTGTAGAAGTTTCAGATACAGAAAACCAAAAGGATATGAAACTATATAACTGTGTGCAGTACTACATCTTTGAGTACTACAGAAACTTCATTCATGCTTACCTAATAGGGTTTTACACCTCCTAAAATATATCTATCCAATCAAAATCTACTATCAGTGCTGGTGATTGGGTCTATTAGCTGTCAAATCCTCCAGAAACTACTAACACTAATTCACAGAGGGCGTAAATAAGGGTATGCATCTGGTAGCTCATAGAATATCACTATGCCAAGGATGAAATTACAGCTAAATCCCCACAACACAACAATGGCCGTTCGCTGTCACACTTTAAGTCCAGTTAAAAATACGTCAGTCTTTAAGCGATTCTACTTCAGAAAACAAACTGAGATGCGGTGTTGCTATCTGGACTTTGTGCATACAATACTACAATAAGTGTGTACGACTAAAATCAATTCATCTGTCGGCTAATAGTAGGACTTGAAAACTAGAACCTCACATGGCTACATGAGGACAATGCTTTCCAATGTCTAATAAGCATGGTAGCATTGAGCTGTATGATTGGATGGCCAAATTTGTTAGGCCTTCTATTGTTTTTGCTCAGAGACATTTGTTAACTCTGGACTGTAATCGTGAGGACCCCAGCAACTACCTATATACTTATGCACCGTTCTCGGCTTTCAATGAAAACCAGGCACAAGGCATATCATTTTAAAAAAAGTATGAGACCATTAGAAAAATGGGGACTATAATATTTCCCCACAAAACAAATATTGGAACTGTTTGTCTAGTATCTAATGATCAGTCAGAAATGCATAGTCAGAGTATTAAAAAAACTGAAATGAAGAACCCACAGGGAAGGCTTCAACCTACTAAATGTGAACAGCATCATACCTCCACAACTTCTGTACCACCGTTCTGTATGCGGTTAGTCAAATAGCTGATTTCATCTGGAGTGAATGAGCATGGGGGGCTGACCTGCGGAGAGGTTGGTTTCAAATTAGCAATTGATGTTCATACAAGCTAGAGATTTTTTTCTTAATGAGAAATATTACATTCCCAATTTGATGACAACAACATAAGATACCTGTGACAGGAGGGGTAATATAGTGACCCCTGCATGCCCGCCAACAACTGGAACATTGACTTCTCTCGGATCAACTCCAAGGACTTCCGCCTGGAAAAAAACAACAAAGAGGAGAAGTGAATGAGTAAGAGCCATAAGCAATGCTAGTAGAGCACATGATGTTGAACTTGAGCATGCAAGCATGTAAAAGCTGTTTAAGAGATGATGTTGAACTTGAGCATGCAAGCATGTAAAAGCTATTTAAGAGATGACACTCAAGATAGTTTCCTTAGGTTGCATACCACAAAGGTGTTAGCCCTCGCTACATCAAGTGTTGTCACTCCAAGGAGACGCTTGGGACAGTAAGTTCCAGCTCTCTTGAAAACCTCCGCAGCAATGGGGACGGTTGAGTTCACAGGGTTGCTAATCAAATTCACAATAGCATTAGGACAGCTCTTGGCAACGCCTTCACAGATCGAGCGAACGATCCCAGCATTTTTGTTGAACAGATCATCCCTTGTCATTCCTGGTTTTCTTGGGAGGCCGGCAGGGATGATGACAAGATCCATTCCTGTAAGTGCTGCCTCAAGCTGTTGTTGGCCAATGAAGCCACGCACCTGAAAGTTATATCTAACACAGTTATTTATCACATCAGTATCTACGGTCAAAGACAGAACAAATCTCTAACTGATTTGAGCAGTCTGAAAAAATACTAGACTGCAAATGTTAGCTGCATACAAAAACTTCAGAGACACGAGATTGTTTTTCATTCTCTTTTCTTTTCAATTTGCAGCCAATTTAGATTTTTTGTGAAAATGATTTCCGGCATTTCTTTCAGACTCTGAATAGTCAATAAGACAATAACAAAGCTTGAACTGCGCCTATCATTTGCCATACATGAACTAAAGGAGCAAATAAAAGGAGTTTCTGAAGAATAAACAGTCGGTGCTTCTTTTCCATATAAGGCATGCTATTGTCAAGGATTTGGATATTTTAGGAACTCCACTAGGCCGATTGCACAAGAAGAAATCAGTAAAGTATGAGATGTCAAATTGCTGGTGCGCCAGAAAGGCAGAAACTGCACATGATTGAGAGGTCATTATCTAACAGTTCCAGGCTGCTGAACCAGCAATCACACCCCCAATCTGTCACAGTTTAGGTAGGGAGCGTGCGGAGCGGTTAAGAATAAGAATCCCCCATCAGATGTCACCACAAGTGGCTGCAAAAGCATCGGAACACACCAGCTAGAAAGCTAACAACAACGAGGCAAGCCACCAACCAAATCAATCCGTGCTCACAACGGCAGCCTCCTGATCGACATCACTATGATTAGCGCATAAAACCCGTCGATAGCAGCTGATTCATCACGGAGGACAAGAGATAGTAGGTCGGGTGCGTTACCACGGCGCTGGTGTCCATGTGGCTGACGTCGGCGGTGACCCCGGGCGTGTTGACGACGTCGTAGAGGTGGAGCACGGAGACGAGCGGGTTCATCTTCATGAGCAGCGACAGCGACTGGCCGATCCCCCCGGCCGCGCCCACCACCGCCACCTTGAACCCCGGCGCGCCGCCCTTGGCGCGGCACGCCGCGGGCCTCAGCGCCGCGCCCTCCTCCATCTGCGCACGCACAGGAATCGGTCACATCAGACACGGGTCTCTACCGGCAGGCAGGCAGCAGCCGCGGTGGGGACTGAGGAATCGAGGGGCGCACCTGCGGGCGAGTGGGGTTGAGGTGCGCGGCGACGCGGGCGATGCGGTGCGAGGGGGAGGTGGCGTCGGGATGCATGGCGGCGGCTCGGCGGCGGGGAGGGACGACGAGGGGGATCTGGGCAGTGGGGGTTTATGGGTGGGGGCGCGAGAGCGGTGGGGGGCTTTGGAGGGTTGCGGGGAGCGTTATCCGGTGGGCTGTGGCTCGGAGGGGCCGGAGGGATCGGGAGGCGGTGGTGAGGCGAGGGCGAGGTGGCGCCCCGTCCCGAGAAGCTCATCTCTTTTCTCCGCCACTGCTACTTGCTAAGCTCTGTCCCTGCCCTGGGTTCGGTGCCACCGACGTCGAGTGGCTGGCCGGGGGACCGGGATGGGAACGGAGACTCGCGCAGGTCTACCCGTTGGTGGCCTGCCTTTGCACCCGTTCCGGCCGGCAGGCCGGCTCCCGGCTGATGCGAGCGTGAACTGTGAAGTGTATTGTGGGAGCGAGTCAGGAAAGTGAATTATTTTATCTATTTTTTGCGGGTGAGCAAAGTGAATTATTGGGGTCATTTGTAGCTGCCACTTGTCGAACTGAAAACAATCTCAATGGGAAGGGTGGAAACGCAAAAAAATAGAAAAAAAATACATAATTGCGGTGTCGCACTCTCTTTTTTCGGCTTAAAAGGGATTTCATTGCTTAATGGTGCAGCGATCTATCGAGAGAAGGTGATTTGATTAACTTGATTGCATCCATGCAATCCATTTCAATGTCCACCGGCAGCGTAAACCATTAAAGAGCAAGGTTCAGACCCTCCTGGCATGTAAGAAGCTCGGCCTAAAGTGCCAGAGCAGTGTAAGATGGAGCGGCATGCAGAGAAGATGTTGTTGCCCTCACTATCTTGGAGTATCATTCCTGCTCTCGCTTGACGGTGTCCTCAACTAGGGGGTACTCACCACGTCATCTTCCGACCAGGCGGGTAGGCCCGAGGACCCCATGGTTGTTCACTAATGGGCTTCTTCGGGCAGCCCATGGCGTATACAAGGGAGATTCCACAAGACTTGACACACAAGCCGAAGACTCCTCTCCATCGACATATCCGACTAGGACTCATGTTATCCTAGGCCTTCGGTACATTATATAAGCCGAGGCCAGGCTAGTTGGTAGATATATTCCAGATCATTAGAATCATACATAACAATCTCGTGGTAGATACCTATTGTTTGTACTAAAACCGACAGATCTCGGGTAGGGGGTCCCGAAGTGTGGATCTAGGAATGATGGTGAACATGAGACAAAACGGCACGATGTTTACCCAGGTCCGGGCCCTCTCGAAGAGGCAAAACCCTATGTCCTGCTTTGGTTATGTTGACGATGGAGTATCGAGTACAGGTTAATCTACCTCGAGATCGTATGTTGTGTTCTAAACCCTAAGGCTGATAATTGTGATTATGACTCTATGGACTAAACCATCCGACTTATATAGACACCGGAGGTAGCTAGGGTTACACATGGCCAGTTGCCGACTAGGGATAAACTTGCCGATACGTGGAGTAGTCCTTGAAGTACGCACTAAGTCTTCGGCAGAGTCCGTCTTGATCACGCATAGGTTCGAGGCTTCCGGAGTCCTTCCTTGTGAGATTGGTGGGCCATAAGCTCGACCCATGAATTGTGGGCTAACTTGTTAGGACCGAGAGTATATCGACTAGGGGGGTGAATGGGAGATTCAAAAATTATTGTGAATGTTTTGAACTAATCCCAAACACAACAGTGGAAATAAGGTTTGGTAGAAACGAACTCAATCAAGCATACTATTGAGGATCAAAACTATCGATGTAGGATGTAGTAATGGTTTGAGCATAGGATACATCAAGCTTGATGATAACAATGATAATGCAATATGCAAACATATACAATGTCATGACAGGGTGCTAGAAAAGAATTGCTATAGATAACTTCGAGAGATAGTTAAATGAGGTAAATGATCACAACACGGAGTGAAGACAAGGACTAAGGCAGCATAACAAAATGATAATAGAGCAACAATGTGGGTAACGAAAGATAACTGATGGGAATGACAAAAGGAATAGACTCGAATGATATGCAACAGAGAATGAATGATCAGATAAATTATCGTCACAGAGCACGAATGTAAACTGCTAAAAGTAATGCAGTGAAGTAAATTGAACCAGTGGTGCTCAATGGCGACGGTGAGATTTGGTAGACCAGTTCGCCCTTCTACCAAAGGACTATCTCTGGTTGGAGGGGTTGTGATTTAACACGGAAGATAAACTCTCTTCGTCCTATTCTCCTTCTCAGAGTTGATCAGACCCTAGTTATTTCACTCGTGGTAGATACTTGTTGGCGATATCCAAACCTTCGGTCGACCTTCGCTAACTACAATCACTCTTGGTTGCTGCAGATCTAGCTCGGTGAATATAACAACTCTTCAACACTCGAGCCGACACCTATCTGTCTAGAGAGTGTGTAGCTCTCAAGAGTAATAAGTACAAGAAATCTAACTCAGAACTATTGTGATGCTCAACCACTGTCTAAGTTTGGGCTCTTGATTTTTCTCTCAGTGGATCTTAAAATCAAATCACTCGGAGAGGGGATGCTCAGTCAATCTTCTCAGAAATCATAAGCGGAGCAGCCAACGAACAACGCTGGAGTGGGGTGCCTATTTATAGCCGCAACCTTCCCTGAAGGGAAATGGCCAATGGTCGAACGACATGAGTCCAATGGTCGGATTTTGAGAACAATGGTAACATTACTTGCGGGGCAAGTAATGCTAACTCCTCAGTTCGAAAGATATCTCCTGCAGCACGAAGAATAACGTCTACTGCTGCTAGGTAATCATTTGAAGCATAAAGAGATTCCTCTCACATCTTTCATAGGATTCGGGTTAAGCATCACAACGGATCTAAGCTCGGTGAAGATAACAACTCTTCAACACTCGAGCCGACACCTATCCGTCTAGAGAGTGCGCAGCTCTCAAGAGTAATAGGTACAAGAACTCTAACTTGGAACTATTGTGATGCTCAACCACTGTCTAAGTTTGGGCTATTGATTTTTCTCTCGGTGGATCTTAAACTCAAATCACTCGAAGAGGGTGTCGTGGATCAAAGACTGACAGTAGAATGGGGGGTAGGTATGACGAGGCAAGATCCTAGCTATGGAGTAGTTGTACACATGAGTTTTACGAGTTCAGGACCTTCTCGAAAGAAGTAACAGCCCTACGTCTCGGTGCCCTGAGGCGGTTGACTGGATTTTATGTGTGTGTGAGTTTACAAAAGATGCGAACCCCCGTGCCTGTGGACGGGGGTGGCTTATATAGAGTGCGCCAGGACCCCAGCCGGCCCATGTTACAAAGGGTTTAAGGTACATTAAAGGGGAGACGTTACTGGTAACGCTAGTAAATAAAGAGACATAATGACCATTAAAGCTATGAGGTGATGTCCGACCGTTGTAGTCCAGAGCGACCTTAGACCTTCTGGTGGTCGAGTGACAGTCTCCGCGGTCGAGTGACTTCAAGTCTTCCGAGTGGAAGTCCTCATGGTCGAGTGGATGATGACTCCTCTTCGAATGCTTCTGGTTTTAGGGTGACGTCCTAGGGGAGGGTGTCTAGGTCAGGCCTATGACCCTACCCTAGGTACATGTCTTCATCATTAGCCCCCGAATGGTTCAGGGTTCGAGTGGAGAAGGAGTTGATAACCTCTCCGATTCAGCTTTTGCGCTTCGGAAATGTCTTGTCCAGAGTTCGAATGAATATTCATGATGACTTCAACTGCTTGTTCAGTCGCCTTGATCCATTCTTGGTTTTGTCGAGTGAACTTTCATTGTTAAGCTTCGAGTGTTGATATGGGAAAAATCTTCCGTCTGACGGGTTGTTCTGCTGTCTGCGGATTTCGCGGGATTCAAATTTTGGGAAGCGCGCCAAGCGGAGGAGGCCATAGTAATTGGGACGGATTAGGCAGGCTGCCTCGATCACCGCGCCACCTTTTTCGCCACGTATCGCGTGCACGACTGTTGCGGGATTTGATTGGATCGCCTGGGCCCACAAGTCAGCCACTCCGAAATGACTTCATATAAGGCGTCGGATGGGGGTTTTCGCACAGTGCGTTCCCATTCTTCCCCTTCCTCCTCTGTTTTCTCCACCGCATCTGCCTCCGCTCTCGGCGTCATCGCTCCGTTCGAACTTGATCCACTGCCATGGGGAAGGAGAAGATGGTGGCGTTGGAGCGTGCGAAGAAGGCGACGGCGAAGGCGAAGGGGAAGAAGTCCGGTCGGGGTGGATCTTCTTCGAGGGTCGGCTTGCCGCCGGGCTGGATCCAGGGTGACTGGATTCGCTCGACGATCCGCCAGGACGACATCGACGACCTGGTCAAGGGGGGATTGATTCCCCACGAATCGGCGTGACTCCCGGGGAACGAGATCGAGCCGCAGCCACAGGAGGGTGATGACGTCCTCCTCGCTACTCACGTCGACCGCGGGTTTTCCTTGCCTCCCCACCCTTTCTTTCGAGGTTTCTTGAACTTCTTCAGGGTGCAACTCCACCACTTCACCTCGAACACTATCGTGTATCTTGCTGCTTTTTGTGTCCATGTGCGAGAGCTTCCTGGGCTGTAGGCCACATTGGGGGCTCTTCAAGCACATATTCACCTGCCATTCTCAGTCGGTCAAGAAGGCCAACCCGAGTGACGAGAGAACGCAAGTGATTTAGATGTGCGGGGGTCTTGGGAACCAGATGAGGAGTAAGAGTACTTTCCCAGCCATGATCCTTCCTGAGTCAGTTCGAGGGTGGCAGTCGACCTGGTTCTACTGCAAGGACCAGCCGACTCCAGGCCAGTCGACTGGGGCTAGGGATAACTTATTTTAGCGTTGATATTTTAAAATACATGGTTGCTTGTTGATATGCCTGAGTATTTAAATTATCATGTCAAAACTAGACTATTGCTTTAAACAATATAAAAGTCCAAATGTCCATGCTATAAAGAAAGAAATATGATATGACATGTTAGGCAGCATTCCACATCAAAAAAAAATCTGTTTTTATCACTTCCCTACTCGAGGACGGGTAGGAGTTAAGCTTGGGGATGCTGATACGTCTCCAACGTATCTATAATTTTTTGATTGTTCCATGCTGTTATATTATCAATCTTGGATGTTTTATAATCATTTTATAGCCATTTTATATCATTTTTTGGTACTGGCCTATTGACATAGTGCCAAATGCCAGTTACTGTTTTCCCATGTTTTTTACATCGCAGAAAATCAATATCAAACGGAGTCCAAATGCCACGAAACTTTACGGAGAATTTTTATGGGCCAGAAGGAACACAACGGGCTCTGGCTGCGCCTGGGGGTGCCCCGAGGGTGGCACAACCCACCGGGGCATGCTAGGAGGCCTATGCGCGCCCTGGTGGGTTGTGCCCACCTCGGGTGCCCCCAGACCGCCTCTTTGCTCATAAGTACCCTAATATTCCCAAAACCCTAGGGGAGTCACAAAATATTCATCTAGCCGCCGCAGAGTCGAGAACCACCAGATCCAATCTATACACCATCTCGGATGGGGTTCACTGATACGTCTCCAACGTATCTATAATTTTTGATTGCTCCATGCTATTATATTATCTATTTTGGATGTTAATGGGCTTTATTTTGCACTTTTATATCATTTTTGGGACTAACCTACTAACCAGAGGCCTAGCCCAAATTGTTGTTTTTTTTTTGCCAATTTTAGGGTTTCGAAGGAAATGAATTTCAAACGGAGTCCAAATGGAATGAAACCTTCGAGAACGTGATTTTCTCAAAAAACGTGATCCAGGAGACTTGGAGTGGCCATCAAGAAACAAGGGAGGAAGGCACGAGGCAGGGGGGCGCGCCCTCCACCCTCGTGGGCCCTTCGTTGCTCCACCGACATACTTCTTCCTCCTATA
>NC_041388.1:605448879-605482123 GCF_002162155.2 Triticum dicoccoides
TCTTGGGTAGGGGGTCCCGAACTATGTGTCTAGGCCGGATGGTAACAGGAGGCAGGGGACACAATGTTTTACCCAGGTTCGGGCCCTCTTGATGGAGGTAAAACCCTACGTCCTGCTTGATTAATATTGATGATATGGGTAGTACAAGAGTAGATCTACCACGAGATCAAAGAGGCTAAACTCTAGAAGCTAGCCTATGGTATGATTGTATGTTGTCCTATGGACTAAAACCCTCCGGTTTATATAGACACCGGAGAGGGTTAGGGTTACACAAGGTCGGTTACAAAGGAGGATATATCCATATCCGTATTGCCTAGCTTGCCTTCCACGCCAAGTACAGTCCTATCCGGACACGAGACGAAGTCTTCAATCTTGTATCTTCATAGTCTAACAGTCCGGCCAAAGGATATAATCCGGCTGTCCGGAGACCCCCTAATCCAGGACTCCCTCAGTAGCCCCTGAACCATGCTTCAATGATGATGAGTCCGGCGCGCAGTATTGTCTTCGACATTGCAAGGCGGGTTCCTCCTCTGAATACATCACAGAAGAATTTGAATACGAGGATAGTGTCCGACCCTGCAACATAAGTTCCACATACCTCCGTAGAGAGAATAATATCTTCGCAAATCTAATTTGCTGACTTGTTTTGACAGTATGACGTTATGTCATGGCCCGGTGATTATTCGAACCGTTTCCTTTAACTAGCCCCGCACATAACACGAGGCAGTTTTTCGACACGTCTTGTCAAAAGCAGATATCGTGTCCCCTTATTACGGGATTCTCATCAATACGGGCGTGGGTAACCCAACCGCGCCATCAATTATGGCTCTTGGGGTATAAGCGAGTTTTACCAGGCAAGTGGGGACGCTTTAGTTTCGTCCGCCCATATAAAGGGATAAGGATTCACCTTTCTATCCACCCCTTCTTCCTCCTTTGCTCATCCGTTTTCGCACACTCGAGCTCTAGCGCCCAAGTCCGCACTTCCCACCTCAACCTTCTCCAACCATGTCCGGAGCGGGAGGCAGGTGGATGGTCTCCTCCGTCACGGATGGAGACATCAAGAAGCTGAGGAGAGCTGGATACCTGCCCGACGACATCGCGCACCGACTCCCAGATGAGGGGCAGCTCATCCCCACCCCCAGGCCCCATGAGAGGGTAGTGTTCCTCACCCATTTCCTCCGCGGACTGGGATTCCTTCTCCACCCATTCGTCCGGGGGCTCATATTCTATTACGGCCTGGATTTCCATGATCTGGCCCCGAACTTCATCCTCAACATCTCGGTGTTTATCGTTGTGTGCGAGGCCTTCCTCCGCATCAAGCCCCACTTCGGCTTATGGTTGAAGACCTTCAATGTCAAGCCGAAGGTTGTGGGCGGCCGCCAGGCGGAGTGCGGAGGAGCCATGGTGGGCAAGATGCCCAACGTAACATGGCTCAAGGGCTCCTTTGTGGAAACCATAAAGGGGTGGCAATCGGGGTGGTTCTACATCACCGAGCCGCGCGACCCTGCATGGGCAGCGGCCCCCGAGTTCCGATCTGGCATCCCCACGCGGCTCACCTCCTGGAAAGAGAAGGGCCTGTCCTGGGGTAGTTCGGGAGAGCTGACCGGAATCCAAACATGTATTCAGAATATGGTGAACAAGAAGCTCAAACTCGTCAACGTGGTCCAGGTCATGCTCCACCGCCGGATTCTCCCGTGCCAACAACGGGAGTTCAACTTGTGGGAGTTTGACCCAGCGCAGCACTGAACTCTGAACAGGCTCTTTGACACAACTCACGAAGATGCCTGGAGGGTGCTGTTCAAAAGCGCCGAGGTCCCCCCTCCCATTACTGAGGATCGCGGATTCAGCGCGAAGCGCCAAGCCAGTGTGGTAAGCTGCTTTACCTTTCACAGGATACTTATTTTTTATAGATTGACTCCATGCGGGATCTAAACTCCCGTACCTTTGACAGGACTGGCAGGAGACGGCCGGACAGATCGACTGTCCGACTCCTTTGCCCAAAGGCCCAGCAGACGCTCTCCTGGCGAAGATGCTGACTCCGGCTCCTTATACGGTGCCGGAGAAGACCAAGAAGGCCAAGGGAACCCGAAAGAGTTCCCGACGCCAGGCGTCGTCGGACTCACCGTCCGATGACTCTGCGGCACACTCCTCCCCCGAAGACGAGGAATAAGAAGAAGATGATCCCCCTCCGGCTGGGGGAGATAAGAAAAGGAAGGCCGCCCCAACTGGGGGGCCGAAGGGTCTAAGAAGGGAAGGACTCTCATTCCGGACAGTTCCACCGCCGTCGACGAAGGAGAAGACGAGTGGTTGCCCAGGGCCAAGCCCCTGGGGAGATCGTAAGTATTCGGATACCAGAGTAACTCATAGCATTCCTTTGTCACACTGCTTTCCCTAACGCCGAACATAATTATGCAGGCCGCCACGAGCCAGTATCGATGTATCATAGGACGGCTCCCTGGGCTCGTCTGACATGGATAGTGATCCAGTCCCGACCGCCACCTTCCCTCATCCTGCCGACGATGCCGAGGTGCTATCTCAAGAGGCACCGGATCGAGGGGAGACCATCCCGGAGGCGCCTCAAGGCGACCTTCCGGACTCCAGGAGCCGAGGGGGCGGGGGCCCTGAGAGCTCCAAGTTCGGCCCTCAACCGAACACCGCGCCGGAACCTCCAGTGGTTCCGGGCTCGGGCAGGCGGCCTCCTTCTAAGAGGGGCAAGACGCCTGTGCTGGTGACCTCTGTCCATCCAGAGGCGCCGGACAATCTGCTAGAAGCGCTTCGCAGCGCTTCCATCGACGAGGAGCGCCGTACTATTATGAGTGCGGTGGTCCAGAAGGTTCAGTCCGCCAAGAGCGGGTTGACTGAAGCCTGTGCCAGCCTTCTAACAGGCTTTGAGGTAAGTGTTTTAAAATGTAGTAGAAATATTACCGCATAGACAGTAGCCCCTGATGCTTTGTTCGGTGTTCACAAAGAAAAGCCGAACAGAGGATCAAATAATATCACAGGAGTCTAATATAAGTATGTCAATATGCATATGCAGGCTTCGCTGCTGGCGTCCGCCGCACTGACTGCGGAGGTCGCCGTACTGAAGCAGGACCTCGAGGGGTCCAGGAAAGAGCTCGGCCTTGTCAAGAGGCAGCTTGAGGAGAACAAGGGTAAGTAATACCCTGTCTATAGATATGTATATATAAAAGAAGATGCGATTGCAAAATGAAAGGATCATCGTATATTCGCTAGGGTCCACGACCGAGGTGGCGACCCTGAAGCAAGCGCTAACCAAGGCCGAAGATAACGCGGACAAGGAGTGCACCGAGCGAGAGAAGCACGAGGCTCGGGTGAGCGAGGTGCAGCAAGAGCTCCAGGCTCTCGTGGCGAAGCACGAGGCGTTGCAGCTTGACTCAAAGACGCGGGAGTCTGAGCTTGCCGCGGCCCTCGAGAGCGCAAAAAGTGCCAAGGCCGAAGCCCAAAGGGCCCTCCAGGAGATCGACGCAATGAAGAAGATAGCGGCGGGTAAGGCTTTCTATATGCAAAGCAAGCATGTAAAAGTAAATTACCGATTACTTACCCGAATCCGGAGCTCTCCAGGAGCATTCGCAGATTTGCCCCGCAGCGTGTCCGATGTTGCACAATTTTACCAGGCCGAGGATGGAAGCTCAACAGAGAAGCTGTTCTGGTCTCAGTATGCTGAGGCCGAACACCCGGTGCCAATGAGCGACCAGCTGAAGCAGATGGTCGAGGTACATAAGGCGGCCAATCGGGCCATGAAGGGATTTATAGTCCGGCTGTGGCCTGGCGACGCCCTTCCGAACAGCTTCTTCGGCCTGGTGAGGCGGCTTGTGGATGCCTGCCCGTGGCTGGAGGTCGTCAAGCGATCTGTCTGCATTGAAGGTGCACGCCGGGCTTTCGCCTGAGTGAAATTGTAGTGGGTCAAGCTAGACGCCGTGAAGCTGATCAAGGAGGGGCCGCCGGAGGGCAAGGAGCACCGCCACCCCGAGATGTACTACGAGGGTGTTCTGCCGGGTGCCCGTCTCATAGCAGACGAGTGTTCAAAAGATGTAATAGTTGAGTGAGACTTGCTCGTTTTATCCTGTATTTATGAAAACTTGTTTCATATGCGCTATGCAACGCTTGTTTGAATTTAAAATATTACCTTCTATTTGGTTGTTTATCCAATCTGAGAGATGGCTAGTCCTCGGCTTCTGCCCCCATGCCATGAGTGCTGGGGTGTTCGGGATAAATCTGAGCACTCTTGTTCCCATGTTTGGGTCCTTCGAGGGAGGTGCTCAGCATAGCGAACAAGGCAACTGGACTAATAATGCTTTATCACTCTCACTTAGCCATAGAATTCTATAATTTTAAATTTCGGTGAAGCCCCTGGTATTTGGAAGGCCGAATTTGGGGCGCGATACATGCCTTTAAGCCGGAAAGGGCCGGCCCCTCGCTCTAAGCGGCATAAGTCTTTAGGGACTCGAAAACCTCATCGAACAGCGACCAGTCTCTCACCTTATCATGACAGTCAGTTTTAGCTTTCTCTACTGAGGTGCTGAACCCAGCAGAACCGGGGCACAATCGCAGTAGTTCTCCTAGCGCTACCTTAGCCGATAGAGCAGAACGTAAGGTACCAAAACATAGGAGCCGGGCAAACCCAACATTTGACCAAAGACATGATTCGGAGCTGATGCATATAATGCTATAAGTTCAGGGTGCCGCACTTGTGAGAGTGTTCGGACTTTTCACACCGTATTGTGGGGTACGTAAGCCCCTGGTGTATTGGCCGTACCAAAGTGTACGGTTGCAAGGCGTCATTAATGAACACATAGAAATATGTATATATATAACAAGAATGCAATAATAGTCGTAATGTCATGCATTGTTTATTCAAAAAATTGCTTTAAAGCAGAGTGATACAGATAGTGTGATAAGCAAAGAGTAGGACTATGTCCATTCCAAGGGCAAGCTGAGGAATGATATTAAATCGAATATTTCGCTCGTTACTGTAATCCACCTGGGAATTCCGTGGTATGACATAGCTGTCTGCCTCCTTGGTTGCTGCATCATGTGTTCGGCAATAGTGCTGCCGGACAGTGTTTCCAGAGATTAATGTCCTGAGAGAAAAAAATAACCAAACAGGAAGCCCCTAGTGCGGTTTAAGCCGCGTCTTGGGGCGTGCTGCACTTGTGCCCCCTCCCCACGAGTGCCCATGATATTTTTAATGCGTAATTATGTACGCATGGCACGAGTTTCACCGTTGGGCTGGGATTGGGGTGGCCGCCGTATTGCTACACGAGCTCAGATCGCGCCAGGTGGTCTATTTGCCGATTGCTCCGAGCGCGCTTGAAGGTGTCCGGGCTTTGAAGCGTCGAACTGGTTGATTGCCTTGAGAGGCTGCTTTGCGCTTCTGCTGCGAGGGCCGCGGTGTGCTCCTCTGTTCGGAGAGAGTGCTCTGTGTTTCCATTGACCGTAATAACTCCACGAGGTCCTGACATCTTGAGCTTGAGGTATGCATAATGCGGTACCGCATTGAATCTAGCAAATGCGGTTCGCCCGAGCAGCGCGTGATAACCACTGCAGAACGGGACTATATCGAAGATTAACTCTTCGCTTCAGAAGTTATCCGGGGATCCGAAGACCACTTCCAGTGTAATTGAGCCTGTGCAATGGGCCTCTACACCTGGAATGATGCCTTTAAAGGTCGTTTTTGTGGGTTTGATCCTTGAGGGGCCTATACCCATTTTGCGCACTGTGTCCTGATAAAGCAGGTTCAGGCTGTTGCTGCCATCCATAAGGACTCGAGTGAGGTGAAATCCGTCAATGATTGGGTCTAGGACCAGTGCGGCAAATCCGCCATGACGGATACTAGTGGGGTGGTCCCTGCGATCGAAGGTGATCGGACAGGAGGACCAAGGGTTGAACTTTGGGGCGACTGGCTCCAACGCATATACGTCCCTAAGCGCACGCTTCCGCTCCCTCTTGGGGATGTGGGTTGCGTATATCATGTTCACCGTCCGCACTTGCGGGGGAAACCTCTTCTGTCCTCCGGTGTGCGGCTGCCGGGGCTCCTCCTCGTCATCGCTATGCGGCCCCTTGTCCTTGTTTTCAGCAATTAACTTGCCGGCCTGCTTGAACACCCAACAATCCCTGTTCGTGTGATTGGCTGGCTTATCTGGGGTGCCGTGTATTTGACACGAGCGATCGAGTATACGGTCCAAGCTGGACGGACCCGGCGTACTTTGTTTGAATGGCTTTTTCCGCTGACCTGGTTTAGAGCCTTTGAATCCGGCATTGACTGTCGTATCCTCGGTATTTTCGCTGTTAATGCGGCGCTTATGTTTGTTGCGACGTGACCTGCTATTGCCATCCTTGGTATCGGAGGTACCATGGTTCTTTGATATGTTATTACTGCAAGCCAGCCAGCTGTCTTGTCCCGCACAAAAGCGGGTCATGAGTGTCGTGAGAGCTGCCATATATTTCGGCTTTTCCTGACCAAGGTGCCGGGCTAGCCACTCGTCTCGGATGTTGTGTTTGAAAACCGCTAAGGCCTCTGCATCCGGACAGTCGACGATTTGATTTTTCTTTGTAAGGAACCGAGTCCGGAATTTCCTGGCCGACTCTTCTGGCTGCTGAATTATGTGGCTCAAGTCATCGGCGTCTGGTGGTCGCACATAAGTGCCCTGGAAGTTGTCGACGAATGCGGCTTCCAGATCTTCCCAACAGCTAATGGAGTCCGTTGGCAAGCTGTTAAGTCAATGCCGTGCTAGTCCTTTGAGCTTTAGTGGGAGGTATTTGATGGATTGTAAGTCATCACCGCGGGCCATGTGGATGTGGAGGAGGAAATCCTCGATCCATACTGCGGGATCTGTTGTGCCGTCATATGATTCAATATTTACAGGTTTGAAACCTTTTGGGAATTGATGATCCATTACTTTGTCTGTGAAGCATAAGGGGTGTGCGGCGCCTCTGTATTGGGCTATATCACGACGCAGCTCGAATGGGTCTTGCCCGCTGTGTTCGGCCCGGCCGGATTTTCTTTTACTGTATCCGGCGTGACGTTTATTGTCTCGCAGAGTTGTGCGCCCTCGTGATCCATAGATCGATCTTGCATGCTTTGCTTTCTCCTCCAATATGTCTCGCGGGTCTAGCGTATCTCCCCATGCCTTTTTATTTGAATGGCGTCGGGGTGGAGGCTGAGTTTTTGGCTGGAATGCCTCTCTATCGCGGCCACGAGGTGGCCGATCAGCCGTATCATACGCTTCTTCCTCCAGTCGGGGTAGTAACCTGCACTTTGGGTAATTCCTGGAGGGGCGCTCGAGTTTATATTCCTCGGCCGCGAGGACTTCAGTCCATCTGTCAGCTAGCAGATCTTGATCAGCTTGAAGCTGCTGCTGCTTTTTCTTCAGGCTATTTGCCGTGGCCATAAGCCGGTGCTTGAAGCGCTCTTGTTCGACGGGATCCTCTGGTACGGCGAATTCATCGTCGCCGAGGCTTGCCTCATCTTCGGAGGGGGCATGTAATTGTCATCCTCCTCCTCTCCGTCTGCCGCTCTCTCAGGAGGGTTGGCTCCTCCATCCTCCTGCTCTAAATCTTGCTGGAGGGGATTGTTGTTGTCTTCGGCACTATCCGGAGTGTTATTATCTCCTGTGCCGGTATCACCACTTTTGCTTTGGCGGGACTTAGAGCGGCACCGCTGACGTCGGCGCTTGGGTTGCTTCTTGGAGGGGTCATTCTCCGTTATCTCGTCGTCGTTGCCTTCTTTGGGTGTATCCACCATGTTCATGTCATATGACGAGGTGGCTTTCCAGTGCCCTATAGGCGCTGGTTCATGTTCGTCTCCTACATCGTCGTCCATACCGTCGATGTCTTCAGAGTCGAAGTCGAGCATGTTGGTTAAATCATCGACAGTGGCTACGAAGTGGGTGGTGGGTGGGCGTCGAATTTCTTCGTCGTCCGCATCCCAATCCTGTTGTCCATAGACCGGCCAGGGATCTCCTGACAAAGAGAGAGACTTTAGTGAATTCAGAATGTCGCCGAAGGGCGAGTGCTGAAAGATATCCGCGGCGGTGAATTCCATGATCGGCGCCCAATCAGGGGCGCGGACGGTTCGGAGTCCGGAAAAGAGTCCGGCACCTTGGAGTCACGGGCTTCGCAGAGGATTAGGCTGGTGTTCGGCTCGATCGCCGTTGAGACTGCAGCCCCTGAGGCCGTGTCTAGCCACCCGTCCTCGATTGGCGCAGTTGGCTCCGAGCTAAGGGTCAGAGCTGATGCGGGCGCAGCCTCTGGGGTACTATTCGGCAGTAGAGCTAGGACATACCCATCGTGACAGTGCAGCGCGCCCGGCTGTGGCTCGAATCCGTTGAAGATCAAGTCTCTGCGGATGTCGGCCGTGTAGTTGAAACTTCCAAATCTGACCTGATGGCCAGGGGCGTAGCTTTCAATCTGCTCCAGATGGCCAAGCGAATTAGCCTGCAGTGTAAAGCCACCGAACACGAAGATCTGTCCGGGGAGAAAGGTCTCACCCTGGACCGCATCGTTGTTGATGATCGGAGGAGCCATCGGGCCTAAAGGTGACGACACAAAGGAACTCTTAATGAAAGCACCAATGTCGGTGTCAAAACCGGCGGATCTCGGGTATGGGGATCCCGAACTGTGCGTCTAGGCTGGATGGTAACAGGAGGCAGGGGACACAATGTTTTACCCAGGTTCGGGCCCTCTTGATGGAGGTAAAACCCTACGTCCTGCTTGATTAATATTGATGATATGGGTAGTACAAGAGTAGATCTACCACGAGATCAGAGAGGCTAAACCCTGGAAGCTAGCCTATGGTATGATTGTATGTTGTCCTACGGACTAAAACCCTCTGGTTTATATAGACACCGGAGAGGGTTAGGGTTACACAAGGTTGGTTACAAAGGAGGAGATATCCATATCCGTATTGCCTAGCTTGCCTTCCACGCCAAGTAGAGTCATATCCGGTCATGAGACGAAATCTTCAATCTTGTATCTTCATAGTCTAACAGTCCGGCCAAAGGATATAATCCGGCTGTCCGGAGACCCCCTAATCCAGGACTCCCTCAAGCACCACGAAAACCTAATTCCACCACCGCAACCTTCTGTACTCGAGAGATCCCATCTCGGGGCCTTTTCCAGAGCTCCGTCGGAGGAGGCATTGATCACGGAGGGCCTCTACGTCAACTCCATGGCCTCTCCAGTGATGTGTGAGTAGTTTACTTCAGACCTACGGCTCCATAGTTATTAGCTAGATGGCTTCTTCTCTCTCTTTGGATCTCAATACAAAGTTCTCCTCGATTCTCTTGGAGATCTATTCAATGTAATCTTCTTTTGCGGTGTGTTTGTCGAGATCCGATGAATTGTGGGTTTATGATCCAGATTATCTATGAACAATATTTGGTTCTCCTCTGAATTCTTTTATGTATGATTGGTTTATATTTGCAAGTCTCTTCGAATTATCAGTTTGGTTTGGCCTACTAGATTGATCTTTCTTGCAATGGGAGAAGTACTTAGCTTTGGGTTCAATCTTGTGGTGTTTGATCCCAGTGACAGAAAGGGAACTGACACATATTGTATTGTTGCCATCGAGGATAAAAAGATGGGGATGGGGTTTATATCATATTGCATGAGTTTATCCCTCTACATCATGTCATCTTCCTTAAAGCATTACTCTGTTCTTATGAACTTAATACTCTAGATGCATGCTGGATAGCGGTCGATGTGTGGAGTAATAGTAGTAGATGCAGAATCATTTCGGCCTACTTGTCTCAGACGTGATGCCTATATACATGATCATACCTAGATATTCTCATAACTATGCTCAATTCTATCAATTGCTCGATAGTAATTCGTTTACCCACCGTAATACTTATGCTCTTGAGAGAAGCCACTAGTGAAACCTATGGCCCCCGGGTCTATCTTTCATCATATTAATCTTACAACACTTAGTTATTTCCTTTGCCGTTTATTTTACTTTGCATATTTATTTCTCTTTATCATAAACATATCAAAAATCTTATCTTATGATATCTATCAGATCTCACTCTCGTAAGTGACCGAGAAGGGCTTGATGATGTCTACTACACAACCTTCTTCTTGTAGACGTTGTTGGGCCTCCAAGTGCAGAGGTTTGTAGGACAGTATCAAATTCCCCTCAAGTGGATGACCTAAGGTTTATCAATCCGTAGGAGGCGTAGGATGAAGATGGTCTCTTTCAAGCAACCATGCAACCAAATAACAAAGAGTCTCTTGTGTCCCCAACACACCCAATACAATGGTAAATTGTATAGGTGCACTAGTTTGGCGAAGAGATGGTGATACAAGTGGTATATGGATGGTAGATAAAGGTTTTTGTAATATGAAAATATAAAAACAGCAAGGTAACTAATGATAAAAGTGAGCACAAACGGTATTGCAATGCTAGGAAACAAGGCCTACGATTCATACTTTCACTAGTGCAAGTCCTCTCAACAATAATAACATAATTGGATCACATAACTATCCCTCAACATGCAACAAAGAGTCACTCCAAAGTCACTAATAGCAGAGAACAAACGAAGAGATTATGGTAGGGTACGAAACCAGCTCAAAGTTATTCTTTCCAATCAATCCGTTGGGCTATTCATATAAGTGTCACAAACAGCCCTAGAGTTCGTACTAGAATAACACCTTAAGACACAAATCAACCAAAACCCTAATGTCACCTAGATACTCCAATGTCACCTCAAGTATCCGTGGGTATGATTACACGATATGCATCACACAATCTCAGATTCATCTATTCAATCAACACATAGAACCTCAAAGAGTGCCCCAAAGTTTCTACCGGAGAGTCAAGATGAAAACGTGTGCCAACCCCTATGCATAGATTCCCAAGGTCACGGAACCCGCAAGTTGATCACCAAAACATACATCAAGTGGATCACAGAATACCCCAATGTCACCACAGGTATCCCACGCAAGACATACATCAAGTGTTCTCAAATCCTTAAAGACTCAATCCGATAAGATACCTTCAAAGGGAAAACTCAATCCATTACAAGAGAGTAGAGGGGGAGAAACATCATAAGATCCAACTATAATAGCAAAGCTCATGATACATCAAGATCGTATCACCTCAAGAACACGAGAGAGAGAGAGAGAGAGAGATCAAACACATAGCTACTGGTACATACCCTCAGCCCCGAGGGAGAACTACTCCCTCCTCGTCATGGAGAGCGCCGGGATGATGAAGATGGCCACCGGAGAGGGATGCCCCCTCCGATAGGGTGCCAGAACGGGTCTAGATTGGTTTTCGGTGGCTACGGAGGCTTCTGGCAGCGGAACTCCTGATCTATTCTGCTCTTCGATAGTTTTAGGGTATATGGATATATATAGGCGGAAGAAATACATTAGGGGGGCCACGAGGGACCCACGAGGGTGGAGGGCACGCCCAGGGGGTGGGTGTGCCCCCCTACCTCGTGCTCTCCTCGTTGATCCCCTGACATGCACTCCAAGTCTCCTGTATTGCTTTCTTTCCAAAAATAACTTTTCCGAAGGTTTCATTCCTTTTGGACTCCGTTTGATATTCCTTTTCTACGAAACACAGAAACAAGGGAAAAACAGAAACTGGCACTGATAACCCACAAGTATAGGGGATCGCAACAGTTTTCGAGGTTAGAGTATTTAACCCAAATTTATTGATTCGACACAAGGGGAGCCAAAGAATATTCTCAAGTATTAGCAGCTGAGTTGTCAATTCAACCACACCTGGAAACTTAGTATCTGCAGCAAAGTGTTTAGTAGCACAGTAATACGATAGTGGTGGTAACGGCAACAAACGTAAAGACATCAAAAGTAATGTTTTTGGTATTTTGTAGTGATTGTAACAGTAGCAGCGGGAAAGTAAATAAGTGTAAACCAGTATACGGAAAACTCGTAGGCACCGGATCAGTGATGGATAATTATGCCGGATGCGGTTCATCATGTAACAGTCATAACATAGGGTGACACAGAACTAGCTCCAGTTCGTCAATGTAATGTAGGCATGTATTCCGTATATAGTCATACGTGCTTATGGAAAAGAACTTGCATGACATCTTTTGTCCTACCCTCCCGTGGCAGCGGGGTCCTATTGGAAACTAAGGGATATTAAGGCCTCCTTTTAATAGAGAATCGGAACAAAGCATTAGCACATAGTGAATACATGAACTCCTCAAACTATGGTCATCACCGGGAGTGGTCCCGATTATTGTCACTTCGGGGTTGCCGGATCATAACACATAGTAGGTGACTATAGACTTGCAAGATAGGATCAAAAACTCACAAATATTCAGGAAAACATAATAGGTTCATATCTGAAATCATGGCACTCAGGCCCTAGTGACAAGCATTAAGCATAGCAAAGTCATAGCAACATCAATCTCAGAACATAGTGGATACTAGGGATCAAACCCTAACAAAACTAACTCGATTACATGATAAATCTCATCCAACCCATCACCGTCCAGCAAGCCTACGATGGAATTACTCCCGCAGGGCGGTGAGCATCATGAAATTGGTGATGGAGGATGGTTGATGATGACGATGGCGATGAATCCCCCTCTCCGGAGCCCCGAACGGACTCCAGATCAGCCCTCCCGGGAGTTTTTAGGGCTTGGCGGCGGCTCCGTATCGTAAAACACGATGGTTTCTTCTCCCTGGGTTTTTTCTCTCTGAAAGCAAATATATAGAGTTGGAGTTGGCGTCGGAGGGTCAACAGGGGGCCCATGGGGTAGGGGGCGCCCCCCACCCTCGTGGGAAGGGTGTGGGCACCCTGGTCTTCATATTTGGCGAGGATTTTTTATTATTTTTTCTAAGGTATTCCGTGGAGTTTCAGGACTTTCCGAGAATATTTGCTTTCTGCACATAAAACAACACCAAGGTAATTCTACTGAAAACAGCGTCAATCCAGGTTAGTTCCATTCAAATCATACAAGTTAGAGTCCAAAACAAGGGCAAAAGTGTTTGGAAAAGTAGATACGACGGAGACGTATCAACTCCCCCAAGCCTAAACCCTTGCTTGTCCTCAAGCAATTCAGTTAACAAACTGAAAGAAAGAAAGAAAAACTTTTACAAACTCTATTGCTCTTGTTGTTGTAACTATGTCAAGCCAGCATTCAAGTTTTCAGCATAGATCATAACTAACCACATTTGCAGTAATCCTCAGGTCTCACAATTACTCGTATCAATAGCATAATCAACTAGCAAGTCATAATAATAAATCTCGGATGACAACACTTTCTCAAAACAATCATAATATGATATAACAAGATGGTATCTCGCTAGCCCTTTCTGAGACCGCAAAACATAAATGCAGAGCACCTTTAAAGATCAAGGACTGACTAGACATTGTAATTCATGGTAAAAGAGATCCAATCATAGTCATACCCAACATAGATTAATAGTGATGAATGCAAACGACAGCTGTGCTCTCCAGCTAGTGCTCTTTAATAAGAGGGTGATGACTCAACATAAAAGTAAATGGATAGGCCCTTCGCGGAGGGAAGCAGGGATTTGTAGAGGTGCCGGAGCTCGGTTTTGAAATAGAGATAAATTGCATTTTGAGCGGTATACTTTCATTGTCAACGTAACAACTAAGAGATGGCGATATCTTCCATGCTAAACACATTATAGGTGGTTCCCATACAGAATGGTAAAGTTTATACTCCCCTCCACCAACAAGCATCAATCCATGGTTTGCTCGAAACAACAAGTGCCTCCAACATACATCAGGTCCCAGGGGGAGTTTTGTTTGCAATTAATTTTGATTTAGTTTGCATAAAGCATGGGACTGGGCATCCCGTTAACTAGCCATTTTCTCGTGAGTGAGGAGTGGAGCCCACTCCTCTTGAGAATAACCCGCCTAACACGGAAGATAAGGACAAACTTTGTTGATACATGAGCTATTCGAGCATACAAAATAGAATGTTTATTTGAAGGTTTAGAATTTGGCACATACAAATTTACTTGGAACGGCAGCTAGATACCGCATATAGGAAGGTATGGTGGATTCATCTGGAATAACTTTGGGGTTTAAGGGATTGGATGCACAAGCAGTATTCCTGCTTAGTACAGGTGAAGGCTAGCAAAAGACTGGGAAGCGACCAACTAGAGAGCGACAACAGCCATGTACATGCATTAAAATTAATAAACATTGGATGCAAGCATGAGTAGGATATAGTCCACCATGAACATAAATATCATGAAGGCCATGTTGATTTTGTTTCAACTACATGCGTGAACATGTGCCAAGTCAAGTCACTTAAATCATTCAAAGGAGGATACCACCCCATCATACCACATCATAATCATCTCAATAGCATGTTGGCGTACAAGGTAAATCATTATAACTCATAGCTAATCAAGCATGGCACAAGCAACTATGATCTCTAATTGTCATTGCAAACATGTTTATTCATAATAAGCTGAATCAAGAACGCGGGACTCATCATATTTACAAAAACAAAAGAGGTCGAGTTCATACCAGCTTTTCTCATCTCAGTTAGTCCATCATATATCATCATAATTGCCTTTCACTTGCACGACCGAATGGTGTGAATAATAATAAGAGTGCACGTGCATTGGACTAAGCTAGAATCTGCGAGCATTCAAGAAACAGGAGAAGACAAGGCAATATGGGCTCTAGGTTAAACCAACATTAAAGCATATAAGAGCCACTACAACAATTTAATTATGGTCTTCTCCTAGTGACCCCCAAAGAAAAGAAAAGAAAATAAAACTATTTACACGGGAAAGCTCCCAACAAGCAAAAGAAGAACGAGAAATATTTTTTTGGGGTTTTCTTTTTAATTACTACTACAGCAGGAAAGTAAATTACTACTAATTTTTTGGTTTTTCTTAAGGTTTACTAAACACACAAGAAGAAAGCAGGAAAAGGAAAATAAACTAGCATGGATATTACAGTGAAAAAGTATGAGCACCGACATCTAGCAATGAGTGTGTGTGTGAACATAAATGTAATGTCGGTGAGAAATACTTACTCCCCCAAGCTTAGGCTTTTGGCCTAAGTTGGTCTATGGCCACGGCTGGCCTGGTGGATATCCATAATAATAGTTGTTGGGGTCGTACTGTGATGAAGAAGGATAGTTGGGATCATAGATGAAGAAGAAGACTCTGACTGCCACTGGCTAACAGTCATCTCTGGATCCCAAGAATAAACAGATTGTCGTGGGGGCTCATTTTGTGGTTCCTGTTCTGGCTCCTCAGTGGGTGCAGGGTTCCGGTAGGCGTGAATAGCCGTCAACGAAACAAGGTACGTGCCTGCAGTCAAATCAAACAAAGAAGGAGCAGGCAAGGTAATAGTCTCGGGATGATGTTTATTAAAGAACAATTGATATTTAAGCTCCCCTGCCCTATTCTTAACAATAAAATCATGTGCTACCATACTTTTATGATCTAGATAAACACGGGGCAGCACCTTTTCTTCCTTCTCAGCATGCCTAATAGGTATGTTAAAATGTGCGGCTAGGCGTGTAGCATAAATGCCTCCAAAGATGGGGCCCTTAGTACGGTTCATATTTAACCGTCTGGCAATAATACCGCCCATACTAAAAGTGTTATCACTGTATAAACCTTGGAGTAGAATAATTATATGAGGGATACTAAGGTTTCCACAGTTTCCGCGTCCAATTAAACAACGACTAGCAAATAATGCAAAGTAACGTAAAACAGGAAAATGTATGCTAGTGATTCGTGCATCGGAAACCTTCCTGGTTTCTCCTACGGTGATATTATTAATAAATCCCTCCACATCATCATGGTGTGGTTCTTCTGTCTTGCCCTCAAAAGGGACTAAACAAATACGACAGAAATCAAAAAGTGACATCTCCTTATGCTCATCATACAAATGAAATTCCACCGTAGGTGGTGAGTTCCAAGGATGAAAATAAAAGTTTTGCACAAAGGTATTTGTGAGTAAGAGATACTGATCGCATTGGTCGTGGAGGAATGCGGTGAGGCCTGCATTGTGAGCCAATTCATGAAAATCTTCATAGATACCGGCTGCTCTCAAGAAATCATCAGAAGGCCATTCACACGCCCGAATCTACGCGGTGCGCGGCAAATTATACTTAGGCTTCGGTGCCTTTTCCTTCGAGCTTTGGCTCGATGAGCCCCTCAATAATCTCCTCATCATTTTCTGAAAAATTCTGAAATTTTAGTAACTTCAAACAAAAGTGAACCAACTTCAATAAAACTGATAGCAACTACTCCTACAAGTGCCTAGAGCCTATATCAAGCATTAGAACTACTTGGAACCATATAAATTTGACATGCAAGCTCAAGAACATGGTCACCTATGCAGCACAAATTTGCAAAGAATAAATCACTAGAATAAAAACTAATTGGACCAGTGGAGGAGTCACATACCAAGGGAACAATCTCCCCAAGCAGTTTTCTGAGAGGTGCTTTGAGCAAGGAGATCGAAAATCACAGCAAAAGTGGCTGGAACTCGTGCTTGAGTTGGTTTTTCGGGTTTGTGTGAGGCAGAGGAAGAAGATGGGTGCTGGGATAAGTGGAGGAGGGCCACCGTGGGCCCACGAGGCAGGGGGCGCGCCCTATGGGGGGCGCCCACCACCCTCGTGGCCAGGTGGCAGCTCCTCCCGTGGTAATTTTTGCACAGTAAATCCACAAATATTCCCGAAAAAATCATATTAAATTGGCATGGCATTCTGAGGACTTTTATTTTCGGGATATTTTTATATTACACAGATAAGCTAGGAAACAGACAGAAAAAATACTATTTTTACTTTATTTCTACTAAATAACAGAAAATATAGAGAGGGTACAGAAGGTTGTGCTTCTAGTTTCATCCATCTCATGCTCACCAAAAAAAGAATCCACTAACAAGGTTGATCAAGTCTTGTTAACAAACTCATTCCGATAATCATGAAATCGGAGAAATTTCGAATAACACTAAGTTACCTCAACGGGGATATGCACATCCCCTATAATAAGTATATCATATTTCTTTTTGACCGTAGGAAGAGGAAATTCAAAACCTCCAATTATAATCGATGGAATTTTTCCAATGGAGTTGATACTATGAACTTGAGGTTGTTTCCTCAGAAAGTGTACCGTATGCTCATTACATTAACATGAAAAGTGACATTGCCTTTGTTGCAATCAATAACAGCCCCTGCAGTATTAAGAAAAGGTCTTCCAAGAATAATAGACATACTATCATCCTCGGGAATATCAAGAATAACAAAGTCCATTAAAATAGTAACATTTGCAGCCACAACAGGCACATCCTCACAAATACCGACAGGTATAGCAGTTGATTTATCAGCCATTTGCAAAGATATTTCAGTAGGTGTTAGCTTATTCAAGTCAAGTCTACGATATAAAGAGAGAGGCATAACACTAACACTGGCTCCAAGATCACATAAAGCAGTTTTAATATAATTTCTTTTAATGGAGCAAGGTATAGTAGGTACTCCGGGATCTCCAAGTTTCTTTGGTATTCCACCCTTAAAAGTGTAATTAGCAAGCATGGTGGAAATTTCAGCTTCTGGTATTTTTCTTTTATTAGTAATGATATCCTTCATATATTTAGCATAAGGATTTGTTTTGAGCACATCAGTCAATCGCATACGTAAAAAGATAGGCCTAATCATTTCAGCAAAGCGCTCAAAATCCTCATCATCCTTTTTCTTGGATGGTTTTTGGAGGAAAAGGCATGGGTTTCTGAACCCAAGGTTCCCTTTCTTTACCATGTTTCCTAGCAACAAAGTCTCTTTATCATAACGTTGATTCTTTGATTGTGGGTTATCAAGATCAACAGCAGGTTCAATTTCTACATCATTATCATTACTAGGTTGAGCATCATCATGAACATCATCATTAATATTTTTAATAGGTTCGTGTTCATTACCAGATTGTGTTTCAGCATCAGACATAGAAATATCATTTGGATTATCAGGTGGTTTAGCAATAGGTTCACTAGAAGTTGCACAGTTCTATCATTTTTCTTCTTCTTCTTTTTAGAAGAACTAGGAACATCAATAATATTTCTTTGAGAATCTTGCTCGATTCTCTTAGGGTGGCCTTCAGGATACAAAGGTTCCTGGGTCATTCTACCAGTTCTAGTAGCCACTCTAATAGCATAATCATTTTTCTTACTATTCATTTCATCAAGCACTTCTTTTTGAGTCTTAAGTACTTGTTCTACTTGAGTGGTAACCATAGAAGCATGTTTGCTAACAAGTTTAAGTTCACCTTTAATATTAGCCATATAATCACCCAAACGTCTAATCATATAAGCATTTTCTTTTAATTGTCTACCAAAATAAGCATTGAAGTCACCTTGCTTAAACATAAAGTTATCAAACTCATCCAAGCACTGACTATCAATTTTAGTAGGAGGGACTTCAACTTTATCATATCTATAGAGAGAATTTACCTTTACTACCTATGACGGGATATCGGGATCAGGAGGTTCTTCAGTAAATAAATAATTAAGATCATATGTTTCTTCAACAGGCGGTATATTAAGACCATGTATTTCTTCAATAGGAGGTAAATTCTTAACGTCTTCAGCTTTAATACCTTTTTCTTTCAAAGATTTCTTTGCCTCTTGCATATCTTCGGGACTGAGAAATAGAACGCCTCTCTTCTTCGGAGTTGGTTTAGGAATAGGATCATTAATTGGAGCAGGAGCTGGCTCAGGAGGTGCCCAATTATTTTCATTTGTCAACATATTATTCAATAGAATTTAAACTTCATCTGGTGTTCTTTCCCTGAAAAGAGAACCAGCACAACTATCCAGGTAATCTGTGGAAGCATCGGTTAGTCCATTATAAAAGATATCAAGTATTTCAGGTTTCTTAAGAGGATGATCAAGTAAAGCATTAAGTAACTTGAGAAGCCTCCCCCAAGCTTGTGGGAGACTCTCTTCTTTAATTTGCACAAAGTTGTATATTTCCCTCAAAGCAGCTTGTTTCTTATGAGCAGGGAAATATTTAGCAGAGAAGGAATAAATCATATCCTGGGGACTACGCACACAACCAGGATCAAGAGAATTAAACCATATCTTAGCATCACCCTTTAATGAAAACGGAAATATTTTGAGTATATAGAGGTGACGTGATCTCTCATTATTAGTGAACAGGGCAGCTATGTCATTTAACTTAGTAAGATGTGCCACAACAGTTTCAGATTCATAGCCATAAAACGGATCAGATTCAACCAAAGTAATTATATCAGGATCAACAGAGAATTCATAATCTTTATCAGGAACACATATAGGTGAAGTAGCAAAAGCAAGATCGGGTTTCATTTTATCTCAAAGTGATTCTTTGTTCATTTAATTAATAGCCTTTTAAGCTCATATCTATCTTTGCAGACTAAAATAGCTAAAGGAGAATCTTTATCAAAAAGATAACCTTCAGGAATAACAGGCATATTTTCATCATCACTATCATCATCGTATTCAGTTTCATCAATTTCTCTTTCTCTAGCCCTAGCAATTTGTTCTTCAAGAAATTCACTAAGGGGCACAGTAGTATCAGGCATAGAAGCAGTTTCATCATAAGTATCATGCATAGTAGAAGTGGCATCATCAATAACATGCGACATATCAGAACGAATAGCTGAAGCAGATGTAGGTGTCGCTAACTTACTCATAACAGAAGGTGAATCAAGTGCAGAGCTAGATGGCAGTTCCTTACCTCCCCTCGTAGTTGAGGGATAGATCTTGGTTTTTGGATCTCTCAAGTTCTTCATAGTGTCCAGCAGATATAAATCCCAAGTGACTCAAATAATAGAACTATGCTCCCCGGCAACGGCGCCAGAAAAAGGTCTTGATAACCCACAAGTATAGGGGATCGCAACAGTTTTCGAGGGTAGAGTATTTAACCCAAATTTATTGATTCGACACAAGGGGAGCCAAATAATATTCTCAAGTATTAGCAGCTGAGTTGTCAATTCAACCACACCTGGAAACTTAGTATCTGCAGCAAAGTGTTTAGTAGCACAGTAATATGATAGTGGTGGTAACGGCAACAAAAGTAAAGACAACAAAAGTAATGTTTTTGGTATTTTGTAGTGATTGTAACAGTAGCAGCGGGAAAGTAAATAAGCGTAAACCAGTATATGGAAAACTCGTAGGCACCGGATCAGTGATGGATAATTATGCCGGATGCGGTTCGTCATGTAACAGTCATAACATAGGGTGACACAGAACTAGCTCCAGTTCGTCAATGTAATGTAGGCATGTATTCCGTATATAGTCATATGTGCTTATGGAAAAGAACTTGCATGACATATTTTGTCCTACCCTCCCGTGGCAGCGGGGTCCTATTGGAAACTAAGGGATATTAAGGCCTCCTTTTAATAGAGAACCGGAACAAAGCATTAGCACATAGTGAATACATGAACTCCTCAAACTATGGTCATCACCGGGAGTGGTCCCGATTATTGTCACTTCGGGGTTGCCGGATCATAACACATAGTAGGTGACTATAGACTTGCAAGATAGAATCAAGAACTACTAAATATTCAGGAAAACATAATAGGTTCAGATCTGAAATCATGGCACTCGGGCCCTAGTGACAAGCATTAAGCATAGCAAAGTCATAGCAACATCAATCTCAGAACATAGTGGATACTAGGGATCAAACCCTAACAAAACTAACTCGATTACATGATAAATCTCATCCAACCCATCACCGTCTAGCAAGCCTACGATGGAATTACTCCCGCACGGCGGTGAGCATCATGAAATTGGTGATGGAGGATGGTTAATGATGATGATGGCGACGAATCCCCCTCTCCGGAGCCCCGAACGGACTCCAGATCAGCCCTCCCGAGAGGTTTTAGGGCTTGGCGGCGGCTCCGTATTGTAAAACGCGATGGTTTCTTCTCCCTGGTTTTTTTCTCTCCGAAAGCAAATATATAGAGTTGGAGTTGGCGTCAGAGGGTCAACAGGGGGCCCACGAGGTAGGGGGGCGCGCCCTAGGGGGGGGCACCCCCCACCCTCATGGAAAGGGTGTGGGCCCCCTGGTCTTCATATTTGGCGAGGATTTTTATTATTTTTTCTAAGGTATTCCGTGGAGTTTCAGGACTTTCCGAGAATATTTGCTTTCTGCACATAAAACAACACCAAGGTAATTCTGCTGAAAACAGCGTCAGTCCAGGTTAGTTCCATTCAAATCATACAAGTTAGAGTCCAAAACAAGGGCAAAAGTGTTTGGAAAAGTAGATACGACGGAGACGTATCAGGCACTGGGCTCTGGGTTAATAGGTTAGTCCCAAAAATCATATAAAATAGCATATAAATGCATATAAAACATCCAAGGTTGATAATATAATAGCATGGAACAATCAAAAATTATAGATACGTTGGAGACATATCAGCATCCCCAAGCTTAATTCCTGCTCGTCCTCGAGTAGGTAAATGATAAAAACAGAATTTTTGATGTGGAATGCTACCTAACATATTTCTCTAAGTAATTCTTCTTTATTGTGGCAAGAAAGATTCAAGACAAAAGTTTAATATTGACATAGAAATAATAATACTTCAAGCATACTAACTAAGCAATTATGTCTCTTCAAGTTAACATGGCCAAAGAGAGTTATCCCTACCAAATCATATAGTCTGGCTATGCTCCATCTTCACCACACAAAGTATTTAAATCATGCACAACCCTGACGACAAGCTAAGTAATTGTTTCATACTTTTGATGTTCTCAAACTTTTTCAATCTTCACGCAATATATGAGTGTGAGCCATGGACATAGCACTATAGATGGAATAGAATGGTGGTTGTGGAGAAGACAAAAAGGAGAAGATAGTCTCACATCAACTAGGCATATCAACGGGCTATGGAGATGCCCATTAATAGATATCAATGTGAGTGAGTAGGGATTGCCATGCAACGGATGCGCTAGAGCTATAAATGTATGAAAGCTCAACAAAAGAAACTAAGTGGGTGTGCATCCAACTTGCTTGCTCACGAAGACCTAGGGCACTTGAGGAAGCCCATTGTTGGAATATACAAGCCAAGTTCTATAATGAAGATTTCCCACTAGTATATGAAAGTGACAAAACAACAGACTCTTTATCATGAAGATCATGGTGCTACTTTGAAGCACAAGTGTGGAAAAAAAGGATAGTAGCATTGTCCCTTTATTTTATTTTAATTTTTTGGCCTTTCCTTTTTTTATTTGGCCTTTTTTGGGACAATACTCTATGAATGATGATCATCACACTTCTATTTATTTACAACTCAATGATTACAACTCGATACTAGAACAAGCTATGACTCTATATGAATGCCTCCGGCGGTGTACCGGGATGTGCAATGACTCATGATTGACATGGATGAAAGAATTATGAACGGTGGCTTTGCCACAAATACAATGTCAACTACATAATCATGCATAGCAATATGACAATGATGGAGCGTGTCATAATAATGGAACAATGGAAAGTTGCATGGCAATATATCTCGGAATGGCTATGGAAATGCCATAATAGGTAGGTATGGTGGCTGTTTTGAGGAAGGTATATGGTGGGTTTATGGTACCGGCGAAAGTTGCGCGGTACTAGAGAGGCTAACGATGGTGGAAGGGTGAGAGTGCGTATAATCCATGGACTATTAGTCATAAAGAACTCACATACTTATTGCAAAAATCTATTAGTTATCGAAACAAAGTACTACGCGCATGCTCCTAGGGGGGTAGATTGGTAGGAAAATACCATCGCTCGTCCCCGACCGCCACTCATAAGGAGGACAATCAATACATACATCATGCTCTGACTTCTTAACATAACGGTCCACCATACGTGCATGCTACGGGAATCACAAACTTCAACACAAGCATTTCTCAAATTCACAGTTACTCAACTAGCATGACTCTAATATCACCATCTTCATATCTCAAAACAATCATCAAGTATCAAACTTCTCTTAGTATTCAATGCACTCTATATGAAAGTTTTTATTAATAACCCTCTTGGATGCCCATCATATTAGGACTAAATTCATAACCAAAGCAAACTACCATGCTGTTCTAAAGACTCTCAAAATGATATAAGTGATGCATGAGATTCCATCTATTTATATCAAGTAAAACCACCACCGTGCTCTAAAAAGATATAATTGAAGCGCTAGAGCAACAACAAACTACTCCGAAAGATATAAGTGAAGATCAATGAGTAGTTAAATAATTATTTAGCTATGTGAAGACTCTCTAACATTTAATAATTTCAGATCTTGGTATTTTATTCAAACAACAAGCAAAGCGAAAGGAAATGACATTCTAAGAATGGCAAACATCATGTCAAGAAGCAAAAACTTAGGATCAACCGAAACTAACCGATAGTTGTTGAAGAAGAAAGGTGGGATGCCAACCGGGGCATCCCCAAGCTTAGACGCTTGAGACCTCTTGAAATAGTATCTTGGGATGCCTTGGGCATCCCCAAGCTTTAGCTTTTGTGTATCCTTAATTCCTCTCATATCACGGTCTCCCTAAATCTCAAAAGCTTCGTCCACACAAAACTTCAACAAGGACTCGTGAGATAAGTTAGTATAAACCATTGCAAAAACCTTATCATACTCTACTGTAGCAAATCACTAAAATTATTATTCAACATTGCATACTAAATGCCTCAGCATATTTAATAGTCCTATCGTCAAATAGAATCATTAAATAAGCAAACATATGCAAACAATGCAAACATAACAGCAATCTGCCTAAACAGGACAGTTTGTAAAGAGTTCAGCAAGATCCATACTTCCCTAACTCCAAAAATTATGAAAGAAAATTCCCACTGTAGTAAATTTATCAGAGCTTAATATGAAAAAGGTTTCAACATTTTATCACATTCTGACTTTTCCAGGGAATTATTGCAACAGCGGTAAACTTTCTGTTTTCAAACAGCAACATGAAGACTTGTAAAATAGGCATAGTAAAGGCTATCAATGCCACTTTTATTGAAATAAAATATACAAAATATTGTTCTAAATAACAGAAATCAAATCCTAACAAAATAAATTGACGCTCCAAGCAAAACACATATCATGTGGTGAATAAAAATATAGCTCCAAGTAAAGTTACCGATGAACAAAGACGAAAGAGGGGATGCCTTCCGGGGCATCCCCAAGCTTAGGCTCTTGGTTGTCCTTGAATATTACCTTGGAGTGCCATGGGCATCCCCAAGATTAGGCTCTTGCCACTCCTTGTTCCATAATCCATCAAATCTTTTACCCAAAACTTGAAAACTTCACAACACAAAACTTAACAGAAAACTCGTAAGCTCCGTTGGTATAAGAAAATAAATCACCACTTAGGTACTGCTGTGAACTCATTCTAAATTCCTATTAATATAATATATACTGTATTCCAACTTATCTATGGTTCATACCCTCTGATACTACTCATAGATTCATCAAAATAAGCAAGCAACACATAGAAAAGAGAATCTGTCAAAAACAGAACAGGCTGTAGTAATCTGTAGGTTCCGAATACTTCTGTAACTACACAAATCCTGAGAAATTAGGAAATCCTAGGCATTTTTTTAATGATCTACTGCACTTGGAATTGGTATTTTATCGCTCTCTGGTAAGAAATGAAAATTATTCTCGTGAGCGCATACTTTTTGTTTTTACAGCAAGATCAAATAACAATCACCCAAGAAGGTCCTAAAGGCTTTACTTGTCACAAACACTAGTTAAAACATAAAACCACATCTAACCAGAGGCTAGATGAATTATTTATTACTAAACACGAACAAAAAGCAAGGAACAAAAATAAAATTGGGTTGCCTCCCAACAAGTGCTATCGTTTAACGCCCCTAGCTAGGCATGACGATTTCAATGATGCTCACATAAATGATAAGAATTGAAACATAAAGAGAGCATCATGAAGAATATGACTAGCACATTTAAGTCTAACCCACTTCCTATGCATAGGGATTTTGTGAGCTAACAACTTGTGGGAACAAGAATCAACTTGCATAGGAAGATAAAACAAGCATAACTTCAAAACTTTAAGCACATAGAGAGGGAACTTGATATTATTGCAATTCCTACAAGCATATATTCCTCCCTCATAATAATTTTCAATAGCATCATGAATGAATTCAACAATATAACCATCACCTAAAGCATTCTTTTCATGATCTACAAGCATAGAAAATTTACTACTCTCCACTCAAGCAAAATTCTTCTCATGAATAATAGTGGGAGCAAACTCAACAAAATAATTATCATGTGAGGCATAATCCAATTGAAAACTAAAATCATGATGACAAGTTTCATGGATATCATTATTCTTTATAGCATACAAGTCATCACAATAATCATCATAGATAGCAACTTTGTTCTCATAATCAATTGGGACCTCTTCCGAAATAGTGGAATCATTACTAAATAAAGTCATGACCTCTCCGAAACCACTTTCATCGACATAATCATCATAAATAGGAGGCATGGTATCATCATAATAAATTTGCTCATCAAAACTTGGGGGACAAAAATACCATCTTCATCAAACATAGCTTCCCCAAGCTTGTGGCTTTGCATATCATTAGCATCATGGATATTCAAGGAATTCATACTAACAACATTGCAATCATGCTCATCATTCAAATATTTAGTGCCAAATATTTTAATGCATTCTTCTTCTAACACTTTGGCACAATTTTCCTTTCCATCATACTCACGAAAGATATTAAAAAGATGAAGCGTATGAGGCAAACTCAATTCCATATTTTTTGTAGTTTTCTTTTATAAACTAAACTAGTGATAAAACAAGAAACTAAAATACTCGATTGCAAGATCTAAAGATATACCTTCAAGCGCTAACCTCCCCGGCAACAGCGCCAGAAAAGAGCTTGATGTCTACTACACAACCTTCTTCTTGTAGACGTTGTTGGGCCTCCAAGTGCAGAGGTTTGTAGGACAGTAGCAAATTTCCCTCAAGTGGATGACCTAAGGTTTATCAATCTGTAGGAGGCGTAGGATGAAGATGGTCTCTCTCAAGCAACCATGCAACCAAATAACAAAGAGTCTCTTGTGTCCCCAACACACCCAATACAATGATAAATTGTATAGGTGCACTAGTTCGGCGAAGAGATGGTGATACAAGTGGTATATGGATGGTAGATAAAGGTTTTTGTATTCTGAAAATATAAAAACAGCAAGGTAACTAATGATAAAAGTGAGCACAAACGGTATTGCAATGCTAGGAAACAAGGTCTAGGGTTCATACTTTCACTAGTGCAAGTCCTCTCAACAATAATAACATAATTGGATCACATAACTATCCCTCAACATGCAACAAAGAGTCACTCCAAAGTCACTAATAGCGGAGAACAAACAAAGAGATTATGGTAGGGTACAAAACCACCTCAAAGTTATTCTTTCCAATCAATCCGTTGGGCTATTCCTATAAGTGTCTGTCGAAGTAAGTGACCACGGGTAGCCTAGTCGGCTCCCCCTGGCCTTTCTGAAAAACTTACGAGCCGATCCGGCTCTCAAGAATCCAAGACATGGGGCCGCCTTCCCCCTGGCCGGCTGTCTCCCAGGCCGGCTATTGGAGGGCGGCCCGGCTTCAGCCCTCATGAAGAAAGCCGCGGGAGGGCTGGCTCCGAGGAGCCGGCTGCGAGAAGGCCGACTCCAAGGAGCCGGCTCCCATAAAGCGGTCAAGACCGTACCCTCGAAGTCTGCATCCACGTAACGGCGATGTGATGGGGCGTGGCTACAGTGAAGCCTGCCACCCCCGAATCCCGGAGCGCACCTGGCACAGTGCGCCGTACGGGTGTCCATGACCCGTCCGGCGCAGCACTGTTGTCACGTTGACCCTGATGTCATCCACAATGGGCCACTAGTACGGCCCACGGGCGATGGGCCCCTTCGGGCAGAGAGACGCTCGAAGGCGGCCTGGCCTCCCCCAGTCGGCCCAAGACGGAGCCGGCTCTCTCTCCAGCCGGCTTGCCACCCCCTCGAAGGAGACGCCCCATTAAGGAGACAAGACGCGGTGAGGCTACAGTGGTCACCCGCCGGACGGCAGCACTGTAGCCACGCTTACCTCGGCGAAGCCCTCGTCACCAAGATTGAGCAACAGTAACCAGCCACCGACAAGGCCCTGGACCGTGGGGCCTGCCTATCGACCAAGGAGCCGATAGCCGGCGGGACCCACCAGCCGGCGGGACCCAGCAGCTGGCGCAGAAGCCGGAGAGCGAAGACACAGACGGCTGGGCCCCACACCCAGCCGGATTACCATTGTACCCCCGGGGGGTAGGCCTATATAAACCCCCCGGGACACCCATGCAAAGAGGAGGGATCCCTGCTAGTTTTAGCCACCACATAGGGAGGAGAAGAGAGCAAGCAGAGCCCTTCTTCCTCCTCTCGCCAAACAGCTCAAGGAGCATCGTGTAGCTACTTGTTCATCTAGTGATCATGCGGAGATACCGCAGAGCAGCAGTAGGGGTTTTATCTCCACGGAGAGCCCCGAAGCTGGGTAAGATTCGCCGGCGTGCATGTCTTCGCCTAATCCCATTTCCAGGCACCGGCGATGTTTTACTGGCTCCCACAATGATAAGCCACCCATTGGCATATGTCGCACCTACCACCCGACATTTGGCGCCCACCATGGGGCCAGGTGCACCGTCGTCCGGAGACCTGTTCCGGACGGGAACCCTTTTCCTCCCCCGTGAGCGTAGCCAGCCCGGCACGCCCGACGGCGCTTGCCACGACGCGCTGCAAGGCGTCACCAACGCCTGCGCAGCGAGCAGCCTCGCTGATCTCCTCGACAAGACCCTCATCTCCGACGAGCTCGCCTCCGACGTGGGCACCGACCGCCTTGTCAGCCTCCTCGGTCGGCTCCATGTCTCCGGCGAGCCTGCTGTGGACTTGGAGTCAGTTGGCTCCACCGATCCGATGCCTATCGACTCCGACACGGCCTCATTCGACACCTTCCCCGCCAACGTCACGATCTACAATGACCCGCTTCCCCGGGCCGATGGCTGCGACGCTGTCACCACCGAGGTGATGGTCATCGGCCACGACGGCGCTGCTGACGAGAGCGCCCGCGACGCCCCGCACGCGGCGGTCCATGACTTGTCCGTCCCCCTCCCGGCCGACACCGACGCTGAAGCACTGGAAGCTCGCCGCCTCGCCCTCCTCGCGGAGGGCCGGAAGTTGGTTTCCATGAGACACATCGCTGAGGCCCACCGACGCGAGGCCGACCACGCCGCCTTTGGCACGCCGCCCCCAGGCGGGCCTAGCCGGGCCGGCGTTGTCAGACAGCGCGGCGCTGTCATTGCCGACATGTTAGGAGTCGACCGCCCGGTCTACGCCACTCCACTCAAGAACCTGCGCGCCGCCTAGGCGGCCGTAGACGAGCTAGACGGACTGGGGGCCGAAGAACTCCCCCACATGACCCGGCGCATCCAGCAGCTGGTCGATGCAGTCGCGCGGCGGCACAAAGCTGACGCCCACGTGGAAAGCCCTCCCCCGCGCCGAGATCACGGCGCGACGTCCCGGACACCGACTGCGGGTAGAGACCGCGCGCGGTGCGAGAAAGAACCGGCTGCCAGCCGAAGCCAAACCCGGATCTCCATCGAGCGAGACGCAGAAGGCCACCCTCGGGCCGTGGAGTGGCGGGGCAACCCGCCTCCGCCTCGGCCCCGTGGAGAGAGATATCCCACCCCTCCGCCTGTGGCGCATCTGACTCTCAGCGGCCGACTAGGTCGCCACGAAGGAGTCGGCGAAAACGACGCCCGCCATCGGATCGACCGCCTGGCGCGATCCCTGGCGCTGGAAGAAGAAGACAATGTCGGTCCGCCTTGCTTCGGCCCCCGCATCCGCGACGAGCCCTTCCCCAAAGGGTTCTCGCTCCCAAGAGACACGCCCAAGTACTACGGCTCCGTGAAGCCGGAAGATTGATTGATCGACTACTCCAGGGCGGTTAGCATAGCCAACGGCAACCGGCGTGTTGCCATGAAGTACGTGCCCCTCATGCTGCAACGCACGGCGCGGACCTGGCTCAACAGCCTCAAACCACACAGCATCAACAGCTGGCTAGATTTCACAGAAGCCTTCGTCCGCAACTTCACCAGCACCTACAAGCGGGCTCCCAAGCCCAGACAGCTCTCCTTGTGCGTACAAGGCCCCGCCGAGTCCACTCGCAACTACCTCACGCGTTGGGCCGACCTCCGCAACTCTTGCGAAGGGGTGCACGAGGTGCAAGCCATAGAATACTTCACCGCCGGGTGCCGAGAAGGCACCCACCTCAAGCACAAGCTTCTCTGCGACGAGCCGACTACCCTCGACGAGCTTCTGGACATAGCGGACAAGTACGCCACCGCCGACTCCTCAATGAAGACCGAGCTCCGGGTAGCGTGTCCGGAAAAGTACTCAACCCGGCACCCAAGACGCCGGCTGGGGATTCCGGCCGACGTCCACACTCGAACGACCACAAGCGCAAGGGCCCCGCGCCGCCTCCCGCCAGTCGGCAGGTGGCCATAGTCGAAGACGTGCCGCCCGAAGGGCGGCCCGCGCCCAAGAAACCCAAGGGCGGCAGGCCGGCTTGGCAGCCGGCCTTCTCCTATGAGCAAACTCTCGACGCCCTGTGCAAGTTCCACAGCGGCGCGAAGCCGTCCAACCACACAACCCGGAAGTGCCATTGGCTCACCCGAATCTCTAAAGGCGAAGGGCTCGCGCCGCCTCCGCCTGCCGGCCTGCCGCCTCCGGTTCCGCCGCCGCCAGCCGCTCGGCCCGTAGTCGGAGCCGTGCGTGATGAGTTCCCCAACGAGCATGCCGCCTATATCTTCTTTACAAGCCAGCCCGAAGACCGGCGCAGCAAACGTCGAGAGAACCAGGAAGTCAACATGGTCGCTGCCGACCCCGCCAAGCACATGCACTGGTCAAAAAAACCTATCAGTTGGAGCCGGGCCGACCACCCAGAGGTGATGCCATCTCCCGGCTCTTATGCGTTGGTTCTGGATGCCACCCTTGCAACGGACAGATGTGTCGCACGCTTCTCCCGTGTGTTGATAGACGGCGGGAGCAGCATCAACATCTTGTACCGCGACACCCTGGAGAAGCTGAACGTCAAGACAAAGCAACTCATGCCTACTCGGACAGTGTTCCATGGCATCGTACCCGGCCTGTCCTGCGCCCCCATTGGCAAGATCAAGATTGATGTACTTTTTGGGGACAAGGAGCATTTCCGCCGGGAAGCGATCTGGTTTGAAGTGGTGGACCTGGAGAGCCCTTACCATGCATTGCTTGGCCGACCTGCCTTGGCCAAATTCATGGCAGTTCCCCACTATGCATACCTCAAGATGAAGATACCAAGCACCAAAGGCGTCATCACCGTAGCCGGCGATTACAAGAAGTCCTCCGAGTGTGCAACGGCCAGCAGACGGCTGGCCGAGTCCCTTCTAATTGCCGAAGAAAAGAAGATGTTGGACCGAGTCGTGGCCATGGACGGCAAGCAGTCGGCCCTGTCCCTCGATCCCAAGGAATATGATGCCCAAGTATCTTTCCAGCCGGCCAAGGAGACGAAGAAGATACCTCTTGACCCCAAGCACCCAGAGAGGTTTGCCGTCATCGGGGCAAACCTAAACAGCAAATAGGAAGGCGAGCTCGCCGATTTCCTCCATGAGAATCGGGACATCTTTGCATGGTCCCCCAAGGACATGCCGGGCGTTCCAAAGGAATTCGCCGAGCACAAACTACACATCCGAGAAGACGCAAAGCCAGTCAAACAACCCCTCTGCCGACTGTCGGAGGAGAAACACAGGATTGTGGGAGAGGAGATAGCTCGGCTTCTGGCAGCCGGCTTCATTATGGAAGTTTTCTTTCCAGAGTGGCTCGCCAACCCAGTCCTCGTGCTAAAGAAGAATAACAAATGGCGCATGTGTATAGACTACACGAGCCTCAACAAGGCCTGCCCCAAAGATCCCTTTGCCCTGCCAAGGATTGACCAAGTGATAGACTCCACGGCCGGATGCGAGTTGTTGAGTTTCTTGGATGCTTACTCAGGGTATCACCAGATAAAGTTAAATCTGGCAGACCGCCTGAAGACCGCCTTCATCACGCCATTCGGAGCCTTCTGCTACCTGACTATGACATTCGGCTTAAGAAATGCCGGTGCCACTTTTCAGCGTTGCATGCAGAAGTGCCTCCTCAAGCAACTCGGCAGAAATGCCCACGTCTATGTAGACGACATTGTGGTGAAGACGGAGAAGCGTGGCACCTTGCTGGAAGACCTCAAGGAAACATTTGAGAACCTACGCCGGTTCCAAATCAAGCTTAACCCCGAGAAATGTGTGTTCGGAGTACCAGCCTGTCGGCGTTCTGGGAACGGGGGTCCCCAGACTTGCCTGCCTGCGGCCTGCGGCGTGGCTCAAGTGGGGGCCCAACATGGCCCATCTTCATCAACACAAGACTCAAGACCCTCGCGAGGGGCCAAGCCTCGCGAGGTGGACGACACGGCGCGTCCTCAGGAGCAGCCTCCTCAGGCTGGCTCGCGAGGAGGAGGAGACATCAAGGCGGGGTACCTCGCGAGGTGCCCATGACGTGAGCCATGACGACTCAAGGCGCCAGGCGGGCGCCAGCGCGCGCAGCGTCCTTCTTTCCTCTTTGGTGCTAAGGGGACAAGCGCAGCCGCGGAGTACCAAGGCATTAGGCAAAGGTTGCCGTTCCGGTGCAACGAGACCAGGACCAGAAGGACTATGAGATGGAGGTCACCATGGAGCCCAGCACGGCGTCATCACCAGAGCCTTTGGCAGGCTGTGACGCCCCCGATTCAATCGTACACTAATCATGCACGCAACTGTGTACGATCAAGATCAGGGACTCACGGGAAGATATCACAACACAACTCTACAAATAAAATAAGTCATACAAGCATCATAATACAAGCCAGGGGCCTCGAGGGCTCGAATACAAGTGCTCGATCATAGACGAGTCAGCGGAAGCAACAATATCTGAGTACAGACATAAGTTAAACAAGTTTGCCTTAAGAAGGCTAGCACAAACTGGGATACAGATCGAAAGAGGCGCAGGCCTCCTGCCTGGGATCCTCCTAACTACTCCTGGTCGTCGTTGTCAGCCTGCACGTAGTAGTAGGCACCTCCAATGTAGTAGTCGTCATCGACGCTGGCTTCTGGCTCCTGGACTCCAGCATCTGGTTGCGACAACCAGAAAGAAAGGAAAGGGGAAAAAAGGGGGAGAAAGCAACCGTGAGTACTCATCCAAAGTACTCGCAAGCAAGGAACTACACTACATATGCATGGGTATATGTGTAAGGAGGCCATATCAGTGGACTGAACTGCAGAATGCCAGAATAAGAGGGGGATAGCTAATCCTGTCGAAGACTACGCTTCTGGCAGCCTCCCTCTTGCAGCATGTAGAAGAGAGTAGATTGAAGTCCTCCAAGTAGCATCTCCGAGTAGCATATCCAGGTAGCATCTCCAAGCGCATCTCCAGTCGCATCGCATAGCATAATCCTACCCGGCGATCCCCTCCTCATATCCCTGAGGTAGAGTGACCACCGGTTGTATCTGGCACTTGGAAGGGTGTGTTTTATTAAGTATCCGGTTCTAGTTGTCATAAGGTCAAGGTACAACTCCAAGTCGTCCTGTTACCGAAGATCATGGCTATTCGAATAGATTAAACTTCCCTGCAGGGGTGCACCACATAACCCAACACGCTCGATCCCATTTGGCCGGACACACTTTCTTGGGTCATGCCTGGCCTCGGAAGATCAACACGTCGCAGCCCCACCTAGGCACAACAGAGAGGCCAGCACGCCGGTCTAAACCTAAGCGCGCAGGGGTCTGGGCCCATCGCCCTGAGCACACCTGCACGTTGCGTACGCGGCCGGTGAGCAGACCTAACAACCTCCATTACAAAGGAAGTTGCGTTAACGCAGTCCAACCCGGCGCGCGCCGCTCAGTCGCTGACGTCACGAAGTGCTTCGGCTGATACCACGACGTCGGGATACCCATAACTACTCCCACGTAGATGGTTAGTGCGTATAGGCTCGTAGCCAGACTCAGATCAAATACCAAGATCTCGTTAAGCGTGTTAAGTATCCGCGAACGCCGAACAGGGCCAGGCCCACCTGTCTCCTAGGTGGTCTCAACCTGCCCTGCCGCTCCGCCACAAAGTAACAGTCGGGGGCCGTCGGGAACCCAGGCCCACCTCTACCGGGATGGAGCCACCTGTCCTTTCAGCCCCCTC
>NC_041388.1:605484670-605490695 GCF_002162155.2 Triticum dicoccoides
GCAATTAACTTGGCACCTAATATAAAACCATTTGTAATTGTTTATTATTTTATAATCATTTAACTAATTGTTTTGCTACTATTATATTCATTTTGAGTATTTACATATTTTATACAAGTGTGGTTTCTCCACCATAATTACCTACGCATTATTTGGCACCACCAGAACATTTTAGTTTTATTATTTGAAAACTTTTGTTGTTTGCCTATATTTTAAATTTGAATTTGAATCGTTTTGAACTAACACGAGTTTACCATCAGTAAACGAGGTGACGTGGCATCATTAGCAGAGGTTCACTGTAGCTTAATTACCCGGGCGTCACAATTCTCCTCCACTACAAGAAATCTCGTCCCGAGATTTAAGAGGGGGACTAGGGGGAAAGGTCTGGCTTCGAAATCCTAACGAATCTTCTCGTCTTTGGTTGCTCTTCTTGAAGAGATCAATCCATTACACTGATGTCTTCATTCCTCTGCTTCAGGTCATCAGGATGAAGTCGGCATCCTTTCTTCGGGATCTTCATCGTACTTACGAAAAGGATAAGGGGGAAGACTCGGGAAGGGCGGGCCTTACCAGGTTGACTATCTGGTACATAACTCAGGGAATGGGGTAGGAAGTAACCCTCGAATTGAACTTAAGAAAATATCGAGAGTAAAGTAAGAAGGTACCATGAGAAGTTTCAAACGGTTAGGCCATTGTTCGATGTCTGAAACAACATGCGAAAGGGGTCCAGAGCAATGAGATTGAGTATTGCGTCTGTTACCAAAATAGATCACTTGGGACGGTGGCCCGTGAATTACATACGAGGCCACACGCGAGGGACAACCTTGGGAAGAGGGGGTGCAAGAGAGTCAGGTTTCGATCCTGTGGAACTGTGGGTTATGGGCCCACCATGTGGTTTTTTTTTAATAGTAGTAGTGACATCTTTCACGGTCATGATAGCAAGGCATGTCAGAGAGTACCAAGTCAGTTATGTCGGCATCAACGTTGGTACCAAGGGCGAGGGACGAAGAGAACCACTTTCCTGCTCGTTGAACGAGGCGGACCAATAGGCAAGGTTCTCGTCCATCGGTGGCTACCGGAATGTCATCAACAATAGTAACAGGGTCTTACTGACAGAATTGCACACCAAGGAGTTTACATAAGCAGTAGAATATTGCTGCTTAGATCATATAGATCACAAGAAAGGTTCAAACAACCAATGGAAAGTAAAATATGATTATCATATTAAACAGAACAATGGAAAGGAAAATGTGTCTAAACACATATTTCAGGGATATATCCTTCCCAAGGACAAGCAGAGCATGATATCCATGGCAGGATATAATGTAGACAACCATTTAGGTAAGGGGGAAGGAATCTCATGATATTACCCATACAACGGTGTTAGGATAAGTGATAAATAAAATTTAGCATCGTGCTTCAAATGTTCCTGTTGAAAATCGGAGTACCATTGACATGCTTCGAGATAGCATTGACATGGTCTTCAGGTGAAGATCAGACTTTGGAAACACGAAGGATCCATCAGGAATAACTTGTAGAATAAGTCTTACAATTTCCTCATGGATGAATGGATAACCTTGTTGAAAAGGAATCTGTAATGATAGGTCCTCCAGCCGGGGGGGGGGGTGCTAGGCATGACATCATGTTACCGGGTCATCAAAGGATCAATGTCATAACTCTTGGAAAGTTGTCTCAACCATCATATCTGACCGAGATTCAGATCCGATTGGTGTCAGGATACCTGAGACTCAGGATGTCCGAGAAGAAAAGGCGCAACACAAATCGTTGAAATGGCATTGCAAGCTTCTCGGGAAATGAACTATGGGAGCGGGTTTCTGAAGCAATAGTTCACCATTAAACCAGGGAGAGGACAAGGAGGTGTCTGGTGAACTCAACGGCAATTCACCGAGATTCCCAAAAGATGGATTTCCACCATTAAGTGAACAAGGAGATAACATTTGTCAGATCAACTGATATAAGGAAGTATGCTCGAGGAAAACATACACAATTAAACATTGGTTGAAGGGTGCGCCCGAAGTACGGGTTGGGTTGCACGACCAATGTTAGAATGGTGATTCAATTAGCGAAGGACTTAGAATGAACTATCGCCCATTCACTTCAAAGCAATAGGGTTGCTAGGAGTTTTGAATTCACACGTCATAGCTCCATTGTCGGTATTCCGGTTGAAAACAATACGGGGACCAAGGAATGAACGAAGATGGCAAGAAGTATTAAGTTATCAAGAATTTTTAAGAGGTGGTGAAATTCTCACCACATTCTTGACAAAAAGTGATGGTAATACTTCCGAGGTAAGGAAGATCAACTGCTGGGTAGCAGTGATCTCAAGGTTTACACAAAACGCGAACAAGTTGTGTTGAACAGAAGGCAATAAAGTGGTCGATGAGAACAGGAATCATCGAGGGGCAAGGATGGTATTACCCATCATGAATTCAATTGAATTCCTGGAAGAGCTCATAAGGTTGATGATGATCACGACACAATTGTCGAGAGATTTCATGCAGATGTAGTCAATCAACGACGACATCAAGTCAAAGGAATGATGAAGCAAGAGGTTATTGGAACCACAGTTACGACACAAACTCGAACTCAAGCTTGTTGTTTAAGGTGAAAGGGTATGACGAGGAAAAATCGACGTAAGGTTAGTTCATCGTCGAAAATTGGTGCTCCGAGAATAAGGACCAGGTAGCACCGTTAGAATCGTCACGACAACGATATAGCCAAACAGGCTAGGAATGGCGTGATCGGGTACAAACTCGTACTTATAGAAGCTTACTGAAGAGTTGTCGAACCGTAGAGCGGTCTCGGTTCAGTTATCGGTGTCTTTGAGTGTTCAATAACTCCGAGCCCATGAAAAATTGTAATCGGTGAGTATGTAGTACTTGATGAAGAACTCATAAGAAATTATGCAGTTCCAAAATAATCTCGAGATACCAGGTGGTAATACTCGACGACAGATCAAACTAGAAGTTGAACTGGGGTATTGCTCTATAGAAGACAAGTGCTTAAACTTGCACAGGACATGATATTTAAAGGAGAACATGGTCAGAACCATGATTGCAAAAAGGCCAGATCTCAGATATAAGATGAACTTATACCAAGGGAATAATTGATTTTAAAAGAAGCTTCGATGAGAAGATGTACATCGTGTCCATGGGCATGAACGCAAAGTTCAAGGTCGACTCCCACTTCTCCAATGCACAACCTTTCATTCACTTCTCGCGCTCAATGAAGTTGTAGTTTTGAAATTTTATCTGGCAAAATACCAGAAGAGTACGTCTCGTGAAAACTTTCGAGTTCACACCTATTAAGGAAGGCATAGGTTCAACCCATTGGGGCATCTTAAAATCATATACCAAATCTTCAGAAGTAATTAACTCAAGCTCAAAGGCAGAGCATGGTTGAGAAAGCAGAGGATACAATCTACCAAAGGCATTATGTATCAGAGGAAAGGCTCACAAGGTTATTGAATATGAAGGGCGTTGTCAGATAAAATCCAACAAAGGATCTGGTGGTCCACAAGGGATCTGACATGAGCATCGGTACTCAACTAGAGGAAGAAGATTGCAAGGAGATCAGATTATAGAAACAACTGACTAACTCAATTGTCAACTGCAAAGGAATTATGATTTCCAAATCAAGGGATCAGAAGCAATGCTCTGAGTAGGGATGGATAAGTTGAATAGCCTTAGGGTACAATCAATGACAATTGGATTGGTCGAGAACCAATTCCAGTTAAAAGAATGGCAGCTTAGCCGGAGAAGTAATTTATAAGGATCAATGATGATTGCGTGCATTCGCAAACATATTGAGTCGACCGACTCAAAATGATAATGACAAGGAATGTCAATAAGACTACGAGACTTATAGGATTAACCATAATGCAAGCAAGCAAGAATTTCAAGAGCCAAAGGCTCCAGAGGATTTTCGGAAGATCGAATAGTATTTTGAAGACTTTTGTGGAACACATGAACAACTGGGGATGAGCGGATACTCGACAAGTGCAAGGATTTATTTGAAGGGGTATTCATGTGGCAAAGAACTGCTAGGCAGTAGGCACAAAGTATTTTCAGAACAATAGAGAAAACTTCGGGGTATCTTGTAATAACAAGATCAATGGGGGATGATCGTATGAATGGCAAGTGTAAGTAGTTATCCATACGAATTTATCGGTGGTCAGGAATAGCATAAGTGATGGGCACAAAGTCTCGAGAGAACATCAGAGAGTATCTTCGGAATCTTCCGATGTAGCAGGCGATCATCTGAAGTAAGGGGCTCTCCGGGAGAAAGTACTTGCGAGAACCTAAAGTTAGTTTTTTTTAGCAAAATCGTTTAACCCGAATAGAAGAGAGTTCAGAATCCCAGAGTAAAGGTCGAGGAGTAAAAGATCCTAATACCACCCAATGGCGACGTGGGCCCGTAAGGCACACAGCCATGTTAGTAAAAGTTTTGCAATGACTAGACTCGACTTCCGGCCAAGGAGTGTGGAAGGGGGATTCCTACAGGCAGTCGGCTCTGATACCAACTTGTGACGCCCCCGATTCAATCGTACACTAATCATGCACGCAACTGTGTACGATCAAGATCAGGGACTCACGGGAAGATATCACAACACAACTCTACAAATAAAATAAGTCATACAAGCATCATAATACAAGCCAGGGGCCTCGAGGGCTCGAATACAAGTGCTCGATCATAGACGAGTCAGCGGAAGCAACAATATCTAAGTACAGACATAAGTTAAACAAGTTTGCCTTAAGAAGGCTAGCACAAACTGGGATACAGATCGAAAGAGGTGCAGGCCTCCTGCCTGGGATCCTCCTAACTACTCCTGGTCGTCGTTGTCAGCCTGCACGTAGTAGTAGGCACCTCCAATGTAGTAGTCGTCGTCAACGCTGGCTTCTGGCTCCTGGACTCCAGCACCTGGTTGCGACAACCAGAAAGAAAGGAAAGGGGAAAAAAAGGGGGAGAAAGCAACCGTGAGTACTCATCCAAAGTACTCGCAAGCAAGGAACTACACTACATATGCATGGGTATATGTGTAAGGAGGCCATATCAGTGGACTGAACTGCAGAATGCCAGAATAAGAGGGGGATAGCTAATCCTGTCGAAGACTACGCTTCTGGCAGCCTCCCTCTTGCAGCATGTAGAAGAGAGTAGATTGAAGTCCTCCAAGTAGCATCTCCGAGTAGCATATCCAGGTAGCATCTCCAAGCGCATCTCCAGTCGCATCGCATAGCATAATCCTACCCGGCGATCCCCTCCTCATATCCCTGAGGTAGAGCGACCACCGGTTGTATCTGGCACTTGGAAGGGTGTGTTTTATTAAGTATCCGGTTCTAGTTGTCATAAGGTCAAGGTACAACTCCAAGTCGTCCTGTTACCGAAGATCACGGCTATTCGAATAGATTAAACTTCCCTGCAGGGGTGCACCACATAACCCAACACGCTCGATCCCATTTGGCCGGACACACTTTCCTGGGTCATGCCCGGCCTCGGAAGATCAACACGTCGCAGCCCCACCTAGGCACAACAGAGAGGCCAGCAGCCGGTCTAAACCTAAGCGCGCAGGGGTCTGGGCCCATCGCCCTGAGCACACCTGCACGTTGCGTACGCGGCCGGTGAGCAGACCTAACAACCTCCATTACAAAGGAAGTTGCGTTAACGCAGTCCAACCCGGCGCGCGCCGCTCAGTCGCTGACGTCACGAAGTGCTTCGGCTGATACCACGACGTCGGGATACCCATAACTACTCCCACGTAGATGGTTAGTGCGTATAGGCTCGTAGCCAGACTCAGATCAAATACCAAGATCTCGTTAAGCGTGTTAAGTATCCGCGAACGCCGAACAGGGCCAGGCCCACCTGTCTCCTAGGTGGTCTCAACCTGCCCTGCCGCTCCGCCACAAAGTAACAGTCGGGGGCCGTCGGGAACCCAGGCCCACCTCTACCGGGATGGAGCCACCTGTCCTTTCAGCCCCCTCATCAGAATCACTTGCGGGTACTCATC
>NC_041388.1:605493406-605518130 GCF_002162155.2 Triticum dicoccoides
CCGGGGTGGGCTGGCCGACTGGGCCGGCCGGTTGGCTAGCTGGGTCGGTTGGCCCGGGGGTTTGGGGGGTTTCTTTTTCTTTTTTTTGTTAGTTTGTTTTTCTATTTTATTTCTTTTCTTCTTTTCTGTTTTATTAAATTTCGGTGTTTATGAAAAACCCAAGTTGCACCTAAAATATTTTTAATACTTATGCCACTACCGCAATTAACTTGGCACCTAATATAAAACCATTTGTAATTGTTTATTATTTTATAATCATTTAACTAATTGTTTTGCTACTATTATATTCATTTTGAGTATTTACATATTTTATACAAGTGTGGTTTCTCCACCATAATTACCTACGCATTATTTGGCACCACTAGAACATTTTAGTTTTATTATTTGAAAACTTTTGTTGTTTGCCTATATTTTAAATTTGAATTTGAATCGTTTTGAACTAACACGAGTTTACCATCAGTAAACGAGGTGACGTGGCATCATTAGCAGAGGTTCACCGTAGCTTAATTACCCGGGCGTCACACAGGCGAAGACTGCTTTTGTCAGGATAAGTGTACTCGCTGTCCCCCTTCAAATTAGCCCGCCATTGTTGGATCCCTTCCCGCTCAATGTTTGGGAAGAGGACCAGGGCCTCTATAAATAGGACTAGCCACCCACAAGGCAAGGGGTTCGAGGAATGAGAGATTGAGAAGAAGCAGAGTGAGAGAGAGAGAGAGGTGGCTGAACTCCCCCTAGCAGTTCATCCCCCTAGCCAAGAACGGACCCTCGCGAGGCTGTTATTCCTTGTATTGTTCATCCTCACCAGCCCCAAGAGGCAATCCACAAACCACACACTGGAGTAGGGTATTACACCACAACGGTGGCCCGAACCAGTATAAATCTTGTGTCTCTTATGCATTTCTTTCAGTAGTTTAGATCCTTGTGAGACGGAGAGGTTGAAGGCGTAATCTCCGCGCGCACCTCAGTGTTCGAACCTTAAGGGTCTGCCGGAACCCGAAATCCGACATTTGGCGCGCCAGGTAGGGGTGCGCCGGAGTTCGTCCTCCACCACTCCGTGCCCCATCGCGTCTTCATCACCATGCCCGGCGACCAGGAGGGCGACCCCGACCCGTGGGCTGCGTGGCCCAAACGCGCGGAACCGCTCGCCTCGGGCGACCCCGCGCCCCAGGCAGCTCGCGGTCCGCAGGGCGCTGCAGGCCGCGGGCGACGCGGACAGGCTTCGGCGACTCTTACGCCGCGGCAGGCTCGGCCGGCAGCAAGGGCCTCCAATCACGCCGCGACAACGACACCATACACCCGCTGGGAGCAGGCGAACTTGAAGGCCGTGCTCACGATGGCCCGAGAGCTGCTACGGTGCAGGCTACTGGAGGGCGGCCACGATGTGCTGCTGGAGCGGGTGGCCGAGCTCCTGGGCTTCGCCGCCTTGGGGGCTCACCCCTTCTCCACCCAGCTCCCATCTCAAGGCCATGGCGACCCACACGGGGGCTCCGCGCGGACCCGCGGGCCCCAGGGCTACTCCGACGCCAGTGAAGCTGTCAGCACCGGACCGGTGGCGGCGCTGCCCCCGCCGCCGGCCCACGAAGAAGAAGGACGCAACGCGACCCGTGGTCCCGGAGGACGGCCGCGTTGCCACCCCGCAGCAGGCGTGGCAGGTGGGACCGCGTGGCATGCGGGGCGTCACGGCATGGCATACGGGATGACAGCGACGGAGGAGTACGTGCCCCTCATGATGGACCAAGGGCACCCTCACGAGGATGGACAAGGCTCGCTCCTCGGCCCAAGTTGGGGGAACGAGGTAATGGGGGCTGAGCCCTTCCTGGAGCCCATGGACGAGCCCGCTGGCCACGCTGGAGGCAGCGATCATCGGGTGCCGCAAACTCTTCAGGGGCAGGTATACGCTAACCATGGATTGCAGGAGGTGCAGGTCGCCGCAACAAGCGGCTGCCCCGCTCCTACAGTCTCCCACCCCTCAGGAGGAGGGTGCAGGGGGCTGCAGGGGAGGGGCCGGAATCCGACATCACCACCGCAGCGTTCGGAGCAAGGCGTTCTCAGGAGGTAGGCCCTCTGCTGGGGAGGTGCCTCAGGGTCTACCCCTGGCAGAGGACCCGTGGTCGTCGGGGGAACCGCTGGTGACCGCTCTACCCCATCAGGCGGCGTCCTGGGTTCCGGTCATTATTGATGGCACTAGAGTGTGGCGCAAGGCGGGGCCCTCGTCTGGCGATATGCAGCAAGGCCAGGACCTGTGAAGAAGGCCCAGTGCCTGTGAAGCTCGCCGCCCCGTGACACTCTCACGTAATAATGAGTGGGGCTGTACACGCCCCGGAGTCTCAGGGGTGCCGGCCTCAGGCCCTGGGGCTCCCTCCCACGCCCAGTGGCAGCACTTAGCTCCGCCCTGGTGAGAAGACGTCCAAGACTAGATTAGGTGCCGGACGCAGCTTTTTGTCTGCCTTTTGTTGCCTTTCCCTTTGGCTGTAGCTTTTCTCTCGCTGGATTTAAGTTGGATTCGAATTTGAGCTTTGCGTGTGTTCGGGGAAGGGGAGCTTGTTTTCGCTCGAGCCATTTCTCGCGTTCTGGTTACCGCTTCGTCACAGCTGCCTCCCCTCGCGAGCCCCCTCGCGAGTCGGGTCAGGCCAAGCTCGCGCGCAGCCCAGGCTGCCGCTGTCACTCCCTCGCGAGGCGGCCCTCCGGAGCTTGCGGAGGTCGCCCTCTCATAAAAAGGCCCAGAGCCTGTGAAGCAAGGCGAGTGCCTGTGAAGCTCTCGCGCTCGAGGAAAAGGCCCAGAGCCTGTGAAGCAAGGCGAGTGCCTATGAAGCTCTCGCGCTCGAGGAAAAGGCCCGGAGCCTGTGAAGCAAGGCGAGTGCCTGTGAAGCTCTCGCGCTCGAGGAAAATGCCCGGAGCCTGTGAAGCAAGGCGAGTGCTTGTGAAGCTCTCGCGCTCGAGGAAAAGGCCCGGAGCCTGTGAAGCAAGGCGAGTGCCTGTGAAGCTCTCGCGCTCGAGGAAAAGGCCCGGAGCCTGTGAAGCAAGGCGAGTGCCTATGAAGCTCTCGCGCTCGAGGAAAAGGCCCGGAGCCTGTGAAGCAAGGCGAGTGCCTGTGAAGCTCTCGCGCTCGAGGAAAAGGCTTAGAGCCTGCGGAGAAGGCCAACGCATGACAAGTTCCTCATCAGCGACGATCACACATCCAGAGGACCCAACTAGAAAGCACCTAAGGCGTCGCGCCCACTCGCGGACTGCCTCGGAGCCAGCATGGGACAAAGGTAAACCAGCCCACCGTCAGGCGCGCGCACAATTTGATTACTACTGATATGATGAACACGGGTCTTACATGAGGGGCTTCCCCTCCAAAAACGCTCTCACAAGCCACCAGGTCAAAAGCCTGAATTCTATTCATGCAGGGCGAAAAAGACAGGAACGCTACACGCCCAGTCGGACCAATCCCCCAATGCGTCCCCGGAAGCACCTCCTGAGCCTTCACCGGAGTCGCTAAGCTCGCCGTCGATGTCTGCGTCGCCGCTGGCAGTGCCAGAGCCGCTAGCCACGCCGTCCTCGTCAGCACCCACGACCATGTCGCTGTTGTCCAAAGCAAAGGCCCTGACGAGGGCGTCCACGTTATCCTCCACCCAGCGCGACAGGTCGTCTCGGACGGCCTGGGGGACTGGGGCAATGACGGCGTCGAAATCGAAGCGGGGATTCATATTCTGGAGATGGCTGAAGACGTGGGAAAAGGTGCGCTTGAGCAAGGCGCGGCTCCTCTCCTCCACCAACCTGTCGGCCGTGGCCGACCGAGCCTCCAGCTGCGCCACCACGGCGGTAAAGAACTGCAAGTTGCTGGCATAATTGATCGTGTGTGGCTCACCGACGGAGGCCTCGCAGATGTTGCCCAAGGCCACGTTAGCTCTCTCCCTGAGCGTGGTGAACATAGGACCATGCGCGTGCTCCAGGAGTCGCCACTGGCGTATTTCATCGGCGTTCTGGCGCTCAACGGCCTCAGCCTCCTCCATCCGCTGGCAAAGACGGAGCACCTCGGCCTGGGAAGCGGCCAACTCCCTCTGCGCAGCTTCAAGAGCGGCCTGGTAGGCGTCGGCCCGCTGCATCGCCTCGTCCCGTTGGGCCCTCAGAGCCGTGGTTCTGCCCTCGGCTTCGACCCAGATCATCCCTAGCTTCCCCTCAAACTCACGCACGAGGCCTTGGCGCGCCGTCGCCACCCGACGACGGACCTCCTCCAGGACACGCGCTTCCCGTGCGGCGACATCGTCTTCCGCCTGCGTCACCAGGCGCTCCCTCGTCTCCAGCCGCTCGAATTCACGAGTGCGTTCGGCGGCCTCCGGCACCAACGCTTCCTCGCGCTTCTGGAGCTCAACTGGGTCACCAGAAGCCACCCCCATCGACGCAAGTGCTGCCGCGGCGCAGCTCCGCTTGCTCCTCCAGAGAGTGGCATCGGGCCAGGAGCTTGCGAGCCCGCTCCTCCGCTGCCTCTCGCCGCCCGTCAGCTCTCCGGGCCTCCTCGATGGCCTGGGAGCGAGCCACTCGAAAGGCCTCCAGCGACGCCTTCGCCTCTTCATCATCAAGGTCACGCCGACGACGCGCGAGGGTGACGGCAGCCTCCAGCTCGCGCCTCCCTGCGGCCAGGCGTAGGCCCTCGGCCTCCAGGCGAGCGTCTTCATCGGCAAGCTCTTCCCCAAGCAAGTCCACCGCATCGGCTGCTTGTCGAAGGAACCCCTGGCGGCGAGCGCGACGCTCCCGGGCGCGCTCAAGCACATCTTCTGCACCATCGCCCGCCCCAAGCAAGCGCCGAGGGCTGCGAGTCATCGTTCCCCCTCCGGGCAGGGGGCTAGGGGCTGGCGCCCTCGCGACGGACGGACGCGCCACATCGGGAGCCCGACCAAGGGCCAGCCCGCCTCCAGATGAAGGGCGCAGGAGGCGCCTCAACCAGTTGCAGTCCAAGACCAGACGGGAGGTACCCGACAGACCGATTATCCCCCGGGAAGGCTCGCGAAGGAGAAGCGCAGGGAACGAAGGGCCACGGCGAACCTCGGGATGATCTGCCCCATCAGACGCCCTCACCACGAGGGCAGAGCTGCTCGGAGCACTTGAAGATGGCAAAGGAGGCGAAGCCAAGGGAGGCGGTGCCTCGACAACTTCCGCGATCTCAGCCAGAAGGGGCCTGCAGAGCAAGGATCAGCGAGAGCAGCAAGGGGATCAAAAGCCAGAAAGGAAAAAGACTTACTCATCAATGGCGAAGTACTTCCTGCGCTTCAGCACGCGACAAGGGGGGTCGTCACCCAGGGCCTCCCTCTTCCTCCGGAGGGCCCCAAAGTCCATGCAGAAGCGGCCTAAGAGAAGGGCGCAAGGATCAACCTGTCGCGAGGATGAAGCATCGGGACGATCCGCATTGAGAGCGCCCGCCTGTTGTGCGCAGTCCATCATCTTGCCGGAGGACGCGGCCGGGGCCTCCAAGGCCTCGGCCACGGGCGCTGCAGCAGCCACCGCGGTGCGGGCCTCAGGAGCTGCCCCCTCGTGAGCGGCACCTGGAGCTACCACCTCCTCAGGAGCTGCCCCCTCGCGAGCGGCACCTGGCGCCACCACCTCCTCAGGAGCTTCCCCCTCGCGAGCGGCACCTGGCGCCACCACCTCCTCAGGAGCTGCCCCTCGCGAGCGGCACCTGGCGCTACCACCTCCTCAGGAACCCCCTCGGCCTCAGGCGCCTCCAGCCTCCCGGCCCCACCACTCGAGGAGGAGTCGCCTTGACCGATTGGGAGGGGAGTCACCACTACAGGGTTCTCACGAGGTCCTTGGAGGCCGGCGGGGCGCAGCCCCCACTCATCGAAGGCGGGCATCTGCTTCACGAAGTCAGCCTTGCTCTGGCAGAGATACAGCAAGGCTCCTCCCTGCCGGATGTTGCCGGGGTTGAGGTCCCCAGCCAAGGTCAAGAGCGTCGACTTCAGCACCGCAGGAGCCAGGTCTTCTTCCTGGAGCCTCATGTCATCCTCGCGCCCACGGAAGGCCCACATTCGGCGAGAGTGGCGCTGCAAGGGAGCGATGCGGCACAACAGAAACTCCTTCACCACTTTGGGCGCTGTCACGCCAAGCTTCCTCAGGAGCGCGAAGCGGGTCCAGACGATGACAAGCCGTGGGTTCTTCAGCGCCTCCTGGCCCCAACCTGAATTGGGGACAGCTAGCGAGGTCGGCTCTGATAGCAGGGGGCTGGGCACCCCTGCGTCCACATACAACCACTGCTCGCAGAACCCGGCCACGGGCTGGGGGAGGTTAAAGTCAATTCCGGAGGCCTCTGTCCTAGGCTCGACAGCGAAGCTCGCGCACGTCCAGCGCTGGGAAGAGTCGACGAGGCGCAGCGAGAAGAAGTGACGCAGCAAAGCAACTGAAGGAGGGATGCCCACCATGGCTTCGCAGACAAAGGCGAAGACCGAAAGGAGGGTGATGGACTCAGGACTGAGATGCATCAAGTGGATTTGATAATGGGAAAGCACGGCATTGAAGAAATCGGAGAAGGGGGGAACCAGACCCGCCCACAAGGCGTCGATAAAACATGGGACCTCGGTTGCTGTTCTGTTCATGGCGAAGTGGGACGCGGGCCAGGCAGTTGTCCTCCCGCACTCATTGAAGATGGAAGCCAGGGCCAAGCCGTCCCTGCCCAGGCACTCTTGATTGAGCACGGTCGACTGGCCGACGACGGGGGCTGCCGATGGCGGCGCACAAGACGAAGGCATGGGGTTCTCCTCTCTCTCCTCCCTCGTCGGAGTCATGGCGATGGGAAGGAGGGGAAAGATTCGAGATTGGATTGAAGGCGGGAGCAGGCGTTCGAGGGAAGGACAGGGGACGCCTGAGCAACAGGAAGGGGAGCGGCTATGTACAACTACTAGTCCGCCTAGCAGAGCACACAATAAGGAAGCGTGGGGGAACGGTGCCGCCCACGTCCAATCAACCGCCATGCGGCACCCAAGGCCGTAGGCTGTTAGGGCCCGCGGCGCTTCGCCCTTGCCCTTTCGCCTCTCGGCACGGCCAAGTCCAGAGGCGCCTTGGGCCCGGGGGCTACTGTCGGCGTTCTGGGAACGGGGGTCCCCAGACTTGCCTGCCTGTGGCCTGCGGCGTGGCTCAAGTGGGGGCCCAACATGGCCCATCTTCATCAACACAAGACTCAAGACCCTCGCGAGGGGCCAAGCCTCGTGAGGCGGACGACACGGCACGTCCTCAGGAGCAGCCTCATCAGGCTGGCTCGCGAGGAGGAGGAGACATCAAGGCGGGGTACCTCGTGTGGAGCCCAACACGTGAGCCATGACGACTCAAGGCGCCAGGTGGGCGCCAGCGCGCGGAGCGTCCTTCTTTCCTTTTTGGTGCTAAGGGGACAAGCGCAGCCGTGGAGTACCGAGGCATCAGGCAAAGGTTGCCGTTCCGGTGCAACGAGACCAGGACCAGGAGGACTACGAGACGGAGGTCACCATGGAGCCCAGCACGGCGTCATCACCAGAGCCTTTGGCAGGCAAAGACTGCTTTTGTCAGGATAAGTGTACTCACTGTCCCCCTTCAAATTAGCCCGCCATTGTTGGATCCCTTCCCGCTCAATATTTGGGGAGAGAACCAGGGCCTCTATAAATAGGACTAGCCACCCACAAGGCAAGGGGTTCGAGGAATGAGAGATTGAGAAGAAGCAGAGTGAGTGAGAGAGAGAGAGGTGGCTGAACTCCCCCTAGCAGTTCATCCCCCTAGCCAAGAATGGACCCTCGCGAGGCTGTTCTTCCTTGTATTGTTCATCCTCACCAGCCTCAAGAGGCAATCCACAAACCACACACTGGAGTAGGCTATTACACCACAACGGTGGCCCGAACCAGTATAAATCTTGTGTCTCTTGTGCATTTCTTTCAGTAGTTTAGATCCTTGTGAGACGGAGAGGTTGAAGGCGTAATCTCCGCGCGCACCCCAGTGTTCGAACCTTAAGGGTCTGCCGGAACCCGAAATCCGACACAACCGGCCAGCTCCTAGGCTTCCTGGTCTCCGAACGCGGCATCGAATGCAACCGAGTAAAGATCAAGGCCATTGAGAGAATGGCGATTCCCACCAAGCTTCGAGACATCCAGAAGTTCACCGGGTGCTTGGCCTCCCTAAACCGCTTCATCAGCCGGCTCGAAGAGAAAGCTCTCCCCCTCTACCGCCTCATGAAGAAGACCACTCACTTCGAGTGGAATGACCAAGCTGACCAAGCTTTCCACGAGCTGAATAAGATGCTGGCCACACCGCCAGTCCTGGCGGCGCCGACTGAGAAAGAGCCCGGTGTACTATTTGGGTGAGGTGCTGTCTACCTCGAAGCAGAACTACCCGCACTACCAGAAGATGTGCTATGGCAGGTACTTCGCCGCCAAGAAGCTGAAGCCCTACTTCCAAGAGCATCCCATCACGGTTGTATGCACCGCCCCGCTGGCCGAGATCATAGGCAGCCGGGATGCATCCGGCCGGGTGGCGAAATGGGCCATCGAGCTGACCCCCTATACGATCTTCTACCAGCCTCGCACCGCCATCAAGTCCCAAGCATTGGCCGACTTCCTCGTCGACTGGGCCGAAACCCAGTACCTGCCGCCGGCTCCCGACTCCACTCATTGGCGCATGCACTTCGATGGGTCCAAGACGCGCACCGGCTTGGGAGCTGGCATCATCCTCACCTCTCCCAAAGGCGACAAGCTTAGATACACGCTGCAAATCCACTTTGCCGCCTCCAACAATGTAGCCGAGTACGAGGCGCTCATACACGGGCTCCGGCTTGCCAAAGAGCTCGGCATTCGCCGGATCCTATGTTATGGCGACTCGGACTTGGTGGTCCAGCAATCATCCGGTGACTGGGACGCCAAGGACGCAAATATGGCAAGCTACCGCTTCCTCGTTCAGCAGATCAATGGGTATTTTGAAGGATGCGAGTTCCTCCACGTACCGCGAGCCGACAACGAGCCAGCTAATGCTCTGGCTCGAATAGGCTCCACCCGGCAAGCAATACCAACCGGCGTCTCTCCACAACGCCTCCTCAAGCCGTCTATCAAGCCGTCTCCAGAGTCCGATTCCATCTTCGTGCCGCCTGACCCTGACGCGGACGGATCCGGCTCGAAGAGCCAAGCAGGTGACCCAGGGACTTCGATAGTCGGCCCAGGGACGTCAGCAGGCGGCTCGGGGACTTCCGTAGTTACGCCCGACCCAGGGACTGCCTCACCCAGCTCGGGGACTGCGGTAGTCGGCCCGGAGACTACACCAACACAACAGGCGGCGGCCGACCCCAGCATTTCACCGCCCAGCCCGCCCGCCCTGGTCGCAGTAGCCGTTTTGGCAATAGAAGAAGTCGCAGCTCCGTCATGGGCCCAATCCATCCTCAACTTCCTAATAAACCAAGACCTGCCGGCTGACGAAGTAGACGCAAGACAAGTCCAACACCGAGCCGGAGCATATACAATCGTCAACAGAGAGCTCATCAAGCGCAGTGTCACTGGAGTCCTCCAGCGATGCGTCGAGCAAGAGAAGGGCATTGCAATCCTCAGAGACATCCACCAAGGAGAATGCGGCCACCATGCGGCCTCAAGATCACTCGTCGCCAAAGCCTTCCGCCATGGTTTCTTTTGGTCGACTGCTTTGGATGACGCCAAGGAGTTAGTTAAACATTGCAAAGGGTGCCAACTCTTCAGCTCCAAGCAACACATGCCGGCTTCAACACTCAAGACCATTCCCCTCACTTGGCCCTTCGCCATTTGGGGATTGGACATGGTGGGCCCATTCAAGACGGTGCACGGCGGCATGACACATCTGCTTGTCGCCATGGACAAATTCACCAAATGGATTGAAGCAAAGCCGATCAAGAAGCTGAATGGGCCGACTGCCGTCACATTTATCGCAGATATAACAACTCGGTACGGCGTGCCACACAGCATCATCACCGACAATGGCACGAATTTCGCCAAGGGAGCCTTGGCACGTTTCTGCGCGACGCAAGGCATCCGGTTGGACCTAGCGTCCGTCGCCCACCCGCAGTCAAACGGCCAGGTCGAGTGAGCCAACAGCCTCATCCTCTCTGGCATCAAGCCCCGACTGATCATACCACTGGAGCGTTCAGCCGGCTGTTGGCTCGATGAGCTGCCGGCTGTCCTCTGGAGTCTGCGCACTACACCAAACAAGTCAACCGGCTTCACCCCTTTCTTCCTCGTGTATGGTGCCGAGGCGGTCATCCCAACTGACATCAAGTTCGACTCGCCTCGGGTAACCATGTACACGGAAGCAGAGGCCAAGGAAGCATGAGAAGACAGCGTCGACCTGCTGGAAGAAAGCCGGCTGTTAGCCCTCAGCCGGTCCGCCATCTATCAGCAGGGCCTGCGCCGCTACCACAGCCGAAAGGTCAAGCCAAGATCCTTCCAAGAGGGCGATCTTGTACTCCGGCTGATCCAGCGAACAGCCGGCCAGCACAAGCTCTCGGCCCCTTGGGAGGGCCCCTTCGTCATCAGCAGAGCCTTAGGCAACGACTCCTACTACCTGATCGACGCGCAGAAGCCGAAGGCACGAAAGAGAGACGACTCCGGCAAGGAGTCGGAACGACCATGGAACGCCAACCTCCTCCGAAGGTTTTACAACTGAAATGCAGTATGTATCACGCTAACTTTTGTACTAAGTACGAGACAATAGGCCCCCGAGGAGAGCTCGGGGACTGCCATCTTTTATCTATGAATGAAGAGTATCATGCTTATGGCCTTGTCATTGCATTCACTTTTTTCCGTCCGGCACCGGGTTCGACTAGTCGGCCCGAGGACTGGCCGCCTGGAGTTATATTAGAAGTCCTACCCGCAGTCAGACAAGTAGTGTGCCGGCTCCCAAGCCTTCTCTTGCCAAAAGTCGCAGTTCGAAGAACCGGCTGTCCGGCTGGCTAGAGTTAAGGGCAGGAACGGGCGCCCACACGAAAAACAGCTAGGGACTAACGGACTAATATAACAAAAGCCGGTTTCTCCCCCACCACCGACCGACTACCAGAGTAGCCGGTCGGCCAGCTTCCATTCACTTCACTTCAATCCAAGAAAGCTCGAGTACTTGCCTCCCCAAAAGGGGAAGGCGGCAAAGGAAACAGCCTAAGGATAAAAAGCATACGTGAATGGAAACCAAACATGCACAAGTTAATATTTACATAAAAGACCTTCAAAAGGCCAGCATTCAACATAGTTTGGATACACCCCCAGTGGGTGGAACTACGGAAGCATAATAAAATTGTTCAGAAGGCAACAAGCAGGAAAAAACAAGGACGACAGATTAAGCGGGCGGAGCGACTGATGAGCCGGGCAGGTCAGTGGAGACGGCAGTGCCGGCTGGAGGAGTGGCTGGCTGGCGAACCTCGGCATGATCACCGCCTCCCGCAGAAGGCGCGCTTGCGCGTGCCTCGTTGCTGGAGGCACGGTCAGGCTAAGGCTGGCTGGATGTTGCACCGGCTGGCTCAACATCTTCGCCCTCCTCTCCTTTGTTGTCTTCGCCTTCATCGCTGGAGGCGATCTCCTCTGCCGAGTATTCACCCGCTGTCGGGTCCAGCCCGAACCACTCCTCCGGCTGGGCAACGCCGTCGTCATTGATCTCAGGAGCGAAGACGCTGATGTCAGTACACTCGGCGATCGTCGAAGCGCGCTGAGCGATAGCCGGTCGCACCTCCTCCAGCTCTTCGTCGGCCTCCAGCCACCAGGTGCGCAGCTGGTCCAGGTTCAGCCCCGGATACCAAGCTCGGACGAACTCCAGGGCCTGCCCAGCTCCAAGCCGGGCTGCCGATGCCTTCCAGGCCTCGAAGCGGCCAACGCAACCTCCAGCCAGTCGGTAGTCCGACTCAGGGTGCGGGGAATCGTCTCGCTTGGCCAGAGGGCGGCCAACACCTGCGCTCCGGCACGCTAGAGGCAGTGGATCATACGATGAGCCGGCTGCAGCCGCGCTTGGACCGCCAAGAGTTGCTCTTCGAGCGACCGACTCGCGTCCGGTGCGACTTCAGCCCCCGCCTGCCGGCGCGCTTTGCGATGGGCCTCGATGGTTTGGGCGGCAAAGACGGAGTAGCCAGGAAAGTAGTCCGCATAGAGAGTAAAAAGCAGCTCAAGTCAGAACACAATTCAGGCGGCAAGGGGCAGGCAAGGAGCGAGGAAGGCGGCTTACCGTCAATGAAATCCTCAATACGGCCGAAGCCTTCATTCAGCGCTTGCCTGGTCTCAGCCCAGCCCGCCGCTTTAGTCTCAAACTCGGCCTTCAGGGCGGCTTCGTTATCCTGCGCCTTCTTTAGAGCCGCCTTGTGGCTCCCCTCCTGGTCAGCCAGCTTCTTGGCCAGGCGGTCACGCTCCAGGACCAAGGCGTCGTACTCGGTTTCCTTGGCACGAAGGGCGGCCTGCGTCTCGCTGAGCTGCTCCCTTAAGTCGGCATTGGCTTCTGCGAGCACGAAAGACAAAAGAAAAACCAGTAAGGTGAAGTTGTCAGGAAAGATCCGACCCGACTGCTCAACACTCGGCCTGAATCTCGGGGACTACACCCAGTGGGTGCGTTGACGCGCCCCCACAGGAGATGAACAAAACCAAGTATGTACTCTGGCTGATGATCAGGTCTTCGGTTCTCCGACCCAGCTCCTGAGCCTGGGAGTTGAAGGCGGCAGCGTGGAGGTTATGATACTCCTGGAAGATTAGACAGGAGGCGAGAATAAGGTAGTCGTCAGGAAAGATCCGACCCGACTGCTCAGTAGTCGGCCCGAATCTCGGGGACTACACCCAGTGGGTGCGTTGACGAGCCCCCACGGCCCGCGTCGCAAGGTACTCCTGGGTGTATTGCTGCAACGAGGCGGCTTGGGCCTGAAGCCGGTTTCGAATCTCTTGGGCCGCCACATTCAGCTCGCCCGTCCCGCCGTTGGGAGTCCACTCGGACGTGCCGGTGCTGGCCGCCTCCAAGGCCTCCACCGTCCGGCTGGCACCCGTAGCTCGGTGCGGCTCTGGCGCAGCGGTGCCTCCCCCTGCGCGCCGGCGCATTGCCGGCTGCACCTCAAGGCCGGCTCCTGCTTCCGGCTCACCTCCGGCTGGCTGCTCTGGCGCCGCAGCTGACTGGCCGCCTTGGCCCGCTCCGATTGGTGCTGCCGGCGGTGCCCCCTCCACGAAGATCACGGAGTCCTCCCTCCGCTCCATCACCGGCGGTTCTTGGTCGACCTCCTCCAGCGAAGGCACAGGAATGTTGGGGGCCACGGCGCGGAGGGGAATGGCTAGCAGCGGAGGCTGGTTGTGCGAAGCCTCCGCCTCCGTCTCTGCAGCTGCCGCCTCCGCCCGGGCCTTGGCTGCTGCATCAGCCCGCTCCTTCGCCGCCTGGGCGACCCTTCACTCCGCCGCCTCCCGCTCCTCCCACACCAATCGTGCGTTCCGCTACGTGGCCTCCCTGAGGTCGGCGCGGGGATCCACGCGGCGGGAGCCTGAAGACCCTCCAGTCGGCCCGACTACGGAGCCGCCCGAACCCCGCTCAAGGGAAAGCGACGCCCTGTCCGGCGGGCAAAGAAAGGTTTAGAAGAGTTTTCAATCGAAAAGAACAACAACAAAAATATGTATCCAAGCATTCGACGACTTACGCTGAGATCGCCTGCGGTTGCTTCACCGCCTTGCGGAAGCGGGCCGCCTTCGCAGCCGCCTCATCTCGCTTGGTCGCCGCTGTGGAAGCCTTGGACTTCTTCGGCCGGCTGCCGAAGAGGATCGACACGACCCGGCGCTTCTGGGCGCCGCCGCCAGTAGCCGGCGCGGCGGACGTGCTCGCGCCTTGATGATCAGGCGCCGGCTGGCGGCGCGGGGCGACTTCGACCTCGGCATCATCCGGCCAGTCCTCGAAGCCGGCCATGAGCCCCGCACCTTCGGCCTCGTCGCTTTCCCCCACGATGGCGTCTTCCATGGCGGCCGCTCCCAAGTCCGGATCGTCGGCGTCGTCCACCGTGCGATCAGGGACGAGCTGGTGCTCTATCCCTGCAGCCTCGGTCGTCGGCGGAAGGAGAGGGTTCTGCTAGGGACAAACCGACTGATCAGAGGCCGGCTATCATGAGGCCGGCTACCAAAGGAAGAAAAGAAGAAAGAACTTATGACGGGCGAAGGGTTGGCGCGAGAGTACGGCCCCTTGCCGTACCGCCAATCCTCGGCGAGCTTGCAGTTGGAGATATAGTTCACCATGTAGGAGACCTCCGCATGAGGCATCTCCCTGGTGCTCAGCCGGCTTGGGTTGAAGCGGCCGCTCATCTGACAAACCATGTGAGGCCGGCTTTGGAGGGGAAGAACCCGGCGCTCCACGAAGGCGGCCACCAAGTCGGCTCCGGTCAGGCCCTCCGGCTGGATCATCACCCGAAGCCGGGAGACGGCTGCGTTCCCGGCCTGGGACAACAACCTGGCACGGTAGCTCCACGAAGGTCGCCTCCCAGCTGGCGGGCCGGCTTCGTAAGCCAGCAGGTTGACGTAGTCGCCCTGCTGCGGGACATTCTTCACGTAAAAGTATGACTTCTGCCAGAGCTTCACCAACTAGATCAGCGGGATGGGCGGGAACGGGTTGTTCTCGCTCGCCCGCCTCATGGCAATGAAGGCTCCGCAAGGGGCGGGCACGCCCGCGACGACGGTTCTGAGCTTGCTTTGGAAGAATTCCGCCCAGAGCTCGAGCATGGGGAGGACCCCAAGGAAGCCTTCGCACAACGTGACGAAGGCCGACAGTAGCATCACCGCGTTGGGCGTGAGGTGATGCGGTTGGAGGTTGTAGAATTCGAGGAAGGCTCGGAGGAACCCGCTCGCCGAAAGGCCGAAACCGCGCAGGCAGTGCGAGCGGAAGATCACCCGCTCGTCCTCCTCCGGTGCCGACGAAATCTCCTCCTCCGGCGCTAGACAAACCCGAACGAAGTCCTCGCCGGGCAGACGTCGCGTCTGGCGGAGGAACGCGATGTGGTCCTCATGGACGTTGGAGCCATCCCACGAGCTTGACAGCGCCATGGGGCAGCGCGGTGAGAAGCAAGACGATGCGGCAGCGGAGCGGCGCGGCAAGAGCTACTGCGGCAGCGGGAAGGAGAAGAAGGAAGACGAGAAAGGGTGGAGTGAGGGAGAGCGCGCGAGCCTCTGCCACTCCCCCTCCTCCTACTACTTATAGACCGTGCGGCGGAGCCGAGGAGGCGCGGCGTGGGGGAACGTGGGGATCAACTACGCCCACTCCCCCACGTCCCGCGATTATTACGCCTTGATGGCAGAATAAAACCGTCGTGAGAAGGCGAGCGGTCCATGTGGGCCGCAGAAGATCCACGCTCGGGCGGAGGCCTAGTAGTGGCGGGCCCGGGCCTGCGGAAGCTGTTGGAAATATGCCCTAGAGGCAATAATAAAAGTGTTATTATTATATTTCCTTGTTCATGATAATTGTCTTTTATTCATGCTATAACTGTATTATCCGGAAATCGTAATACACGTGTGAATACATAGACCACAATATGTCCCTAGTGAGCCTCTAGTTGACTAGCTCGTTGTGATCAACAGATAGTCATGGTTTCCTGGCTATGGACATTGGATGTCGTTGATAACGGGATCACATCATTAGGAGAATCATGTGATGGACAAGACCCAATCCTAAGCCTAGCACAAAGATCGTGTAGTTCGTTTGCTAGAGCTTTGCCAATGTCAAGTATCTCTTCCTTTGACCATGAGAGCGTGTAACTCCTGGATACCGTAGGAGTGCTTTCGGTGTATCAAACGTCACAACGTAACTGGGTGACTATAAAGGTGCACTACAGGTATCTCCGAAAGTACCTATTGTTTTATGCGGATCGAGACTGGGATTTGTCACTCCGTGTAAACGAAGAGGTATCTCTGGGCCCACTCGGTAGGACATCATCATATGCGCAATGTGACCAAGGAGTTGATCACGGGATGATGTGTTACGGAACGAGTAAAGTGACTTGCCGGTAACGAGATTGAACAAGGTATTGGATACCGACGATCGAATCTCGGGCAAGTAACATACCGATAGACAAAGGGAATTGAATACGGGATTAATTAAGTCCTTGACATCATGGTTCATCCGATGAGATCATCGTGGAACATGTGGGAGCCATCATGGGTATCCAGATCCCGCTGTTGGTTATTGACCAGAGAACGTCTCGGTCATGTCTGCATGTCTCCCGAACCCGTAGGGTCTACACACTTAAGGTTCGATGACGCTAGGGTTATAAAGGAAGTTTGTATGTGGTTACCGAATGTTGTTCGGAGTCCCGGATGAGATCCCGGACGTCACGAGGAGTTCCGGAATGGTCCGGAGGTAAAGATTTATATATGGGAAGTCCTATTTTGGCCACCGAAAAATGTTCGGGATTTTTCGGTATTGTACCGGGAAGGTTCTAGAAGGTTCCGGAGTGGGGCCCACCTGCATGGGGGGACCCACATGAACGTGGGTAGTGGGGGCAAGGCCCCACACCCCTGGTCAAGGCGCACCAAGATCCCCCCTTAGAAGGAATAAGATCATATCCCGAAGGGATAAGATCAAGATCCCTAAAAAGGGGGGATAACAATCTGTGGGGAAGGAAATGATGGGATTTCTTTCCTCCCACCTTGGCCAACGCCCCAATGGACTTGGAGGGCAAGAAACCAGCCACTCCACCCCTATATATAGTGGGGAGGCGCATCGGAGATATACACGAAGTTCTGGCGCAGCCCTCCCCCTCTCCCAAGTACTCCTCTTCTCCCGTGGTGCTTGGCGAAGCCCTGCAGGATTGCCACGCTCCTCCACCACCACCACGCCGTTGTGCTGCTGCTGGATGGAGTCTTCCTCAACCTCTCCCTCTCTCCTTGCTGGATCAAGGCGTGGGATACGTCACCGGGCTGTACGTGTGTTGAACGCGGAGGTGCCGTGCGTTCGGCACTTGATCATCAGTGATTTGAATCACGACGAGTACGACTTCATCAACCCCGTTCACTTGAACGCTTCCGCTTAGCGATCTACAAGGGTATGTAGATGCACTCTCTTTCTACTCGTTGCTGGTCTCTCCATAGATAGATCTTGGTGACACGTAGGAAAATTTTGAATTTCTGCTACGTTCCCCAACAGTGGTATCAGAGCTAGGTCTATTGCGTAGATTCTTTGCACGAGTAGAACACAAAGTAGTTGTGGGCGTTGATTTTGTTCAATATGCTTACCGTTACTAGTCCAATCTTGTTTCGACGGTATTGTGGGATGAAGCGGCCCGGACCGACCTTACACGTACTCTTACGTGAGACAGGTTCCACCGATTGACATGCACTTGGTGCATAAGGTGGCTAGCGGGTGCCAGTCTCTCCCACTTTAGTCGGAACGGATTCGATGAAAAGGGTCCTTATGAAGGGTAAATAGCAATTGGCATATCACGTTGTGGTTTTGCGTAGGTAAGAAACGTTCTTGCTAGAAACCCATAGCAGCCACGTAAAACATGCAAACAACAATTAGAGGACGTCTAACTTGTTTTTGCAGGGTATGCTTTGTGATGTGATATGGCCAAGAAGAATGTGATGAATGATATGTGATGTATGAGATTGATCATGTTCTTGTAATAGGATTCACGACTTGCATGTCGATGAGTATGACAACCGGCAGGAGCCATAGGAGTTGTCTTTATTTATTGTATGACCTGTGCGTCATTTAACAACGCCATGTAAATTACTTTACTTTATTGCTAAACGCGTTAGCCATAGAAGTAGAAGTAGTCGTTGGCGTGACAACTTCATGAAGACACGATGATGGAGATCATGATGATGGAGATCATGGTGTCATGCCGGTGACGATGATGATCATGGAGCCCCGAAGATGAAGATCAAAAGGAGCAAAAATGATATTGGCCATATCATGTCACTATTTGATTGCATGTGATGTTTATGCATCTTGTTTACTTAGGACGACGGTAGTAAATAAGACGATCCCTTACAAAATTTCAAGAAGTGTTCTCCCCTAACTGTGCACCGTTGCTACAGTTCGTCGCTTCTAAGCACCACGTGATGATCGGGTGTGATGGATTCTTACGTTCACATACAACGGGTGTAAGACAGTTTTACACAGCGAAAACACTTAGGGTTAACTTGACGAGCCTAGCATGTGCAGACATGGCCTCGGAACACGGAGACCGAAAGGTCGAGCATGAGTCGTATAGTAGATACGATCAACATGAAGATGTTCACCGATGATGACTAGTCCGTCTCACGTGATGATCGGACACGGCCTAGTTGACTCGGATCATGTAATCACTTAGATGACTAGAGGGATGTCTATCTGAGTGGGAGTTCATAAGATGAACTTAATTATCTTGAACATAGTCAAAAGACCTCTTTGCAAATTATGTCGTAGCTCGCGCTTTAGTTCTACTGTTTTAGATATGTTCCTAGAGAAAATATAGTTGAAAGTTGACAGTAGCGATTATGCGGACACTAGAAAGCTCATGTCCTTAATGCACCGCTCAGTGTGCTGAACCCCAAACGTCGTTTGTGGATGTTGTGAACATCGGACATACACGTTTTGATAACTACGTGATAGTTTAGTTAAACGGTTTGGAATTAAGGCACCAAAGACGTTTTTCGAAACATCGCGGAACATATGAGATGTTTCGAGGGCTGAAATTGGGATTTCAGGCTCGTGCCCACGTCAAGAGGTATAAGACCTCCGACGATTTTCTTAACCTGCAAACTAAGGGAGAAAAGCTCAATCGTTGAGCTTGTGCTCAGATTGTCTGAGTGCAACAATCACTTGAATCGAGTGGGAGTTGATCTTCCAGATGAGATAGTGATGTTTTTCCAAAGTCATTACCACCAAGCTGCTAGAGCTTTGTGATGAACTATAACAAATCAGGGATAGATATGATGATCCTTGAGATATTCGTGATGTTTGACACCACGAAAGTAGAAATCAAGAAGGAGCATCAATTGTTGATGGTTGGTGAAACCACTAGTTTCAAGAAGGGCAAGGGCAAGAAGGGATGTTTCATGAAACGGCAAATCAGCTGCTGCTCCAGTGAAGAAACCCAAGGTTGAACCCAAACCCGAGACTAAGTGCTTCTGTAATAAGGGGAACAGCCACTGGAGCAGAATTACCCTAGATACTTGGTAGATAAGAAGGCTGGCAAGGTCGATAGAAGTATATTGGATATACATTATGTTAATGTGTACTTTACTAGTACTCCTAGTAGCACCAGGGTATTAGATACCGGTTCAGTTGCTAAGTGTTAGTAACTCGAAATAAAGAGCTACGGAATAAACGGAGACTAGCTAAAGGTGAGCTGACGATATATGTTGGAAGTGTTTCCAAGTTTGATATGATCAAACATCGCACGCTCCCTCTACCATCAAGATTAGTATTAAACCTGAATGGTTTATTGAATCTCGATCGTAGTGATACACATTTTCATGCCAAAAGATATAAGATAGTAATGATAGTACCACTTACTTGTGGCACTGCCATGTAAGTCATAATGGTATAAAACGCATGAAGAAGCTCCATGTTGATGGATCTTTGGACTCACTCGTTTTGAAAAGTTTGAGACATGCGAACCATGTCTATTGGTGTATATGCATGAAGAAACTCCATGCAAATGGACCGTTTGGACTCACTTGATTTTTGAATCACTTGAGATATGCAAATCATACCACATGGGCAAGATGACTGAAAAGCCTCGTTTTCAGTAAGATGGAACAAGATAGCAACTTGTTGGAAGTAACACATTTTGATGTGTCCAATCCAATGAGTGCTGAGGCATGCAGTGAATATCATTATGATCTTACTTCACAGATGATTCGAGTAGATGTTGAGAATATTTACTTGATGAAATACAAGTCTGAATTATTGAATGGTTCAAGTAATTTCAGAGTGAAGTAGAAGATCATTGTGACAAGAGGATAAAATGTCTATGATGTGAATATCTAAGTTACGAGTTTTGGCACACAATTAAGACATTGTGGAAATTGTTTCGCAATTAATACCACCTGGAACACCATAGTGTGATGGTGTGTCCGAACATCATAGTTGCACCCTATTGGATATGGTGCGTACCATGATGTCTCTTATCGAATTACCAGTATTGTCCATGGGTTAGGCATTAGAGACAACCACATTCACTTTAAATAGGGCACCACGTAATTCCGTTGAGATGACACCGTATGAATTATGGTTTAGAGAAACCTAAGTTGTCGTTTCTTAAAAGTTTGGGGCTGCGACGCTTATATGAAAAAGTTTCAGGTTGATAAGCTCGAACCCAAAGCGGATAAAATGCATCTTCATAGGAAACCCAAAACAGTTGGGTATACCTCCTAATTCAGATCCGAAAGCAATATGGATTGTTTCTTGAATCGGGTCCTTTCTCGAGGAAAAGTTTCTCTCGAAAGAATTGAGTGGGAGGATGGTGGAAACTTGATGAGGTTATTGAACCGTCTCTTCAACTAGTGTGTGGCAGGGCACAGGAAGTTGTTCCTGTGGCACCTACACCAATTAAAGTGGAAGCTTGTGATGTTGATCATGAAACTTCGGATCAAGTCGCTACCAAACCTCGTGGGATGACAAGGATATGTACTACATCAGAGTGGTACGTAATCCTGTCTTGGAAGTCATGTTGCTGGACAACAATGAACCTACGAGCTATGGAGAAGCAATGGTGGGCCCGGATTCCGATAAATGGCTTGAGGCCATAAAATCCGAGAGAGGATCCATGTATGAAAACAAAGTGAAGACTTTGGCAGAACGGCTCGATGGTCGTAAGGCAAATGAGTATGGATGGATTTTAATAGGAAGACAGACAATGATGGTAAGAATTACCATTAAGAAAGCTCGACTTGTCGTTAAGATGTTTTCCGACAAGTTCAAGGAGTTGACTACGATGAGATTTTCTCACTCGTAGCGATGCTAAGAGTCTGTTGGAATTATATTAGCGATTACTGCATTATTTATGAAATCTTGCAGATAGGATGTCAAAACATTGTTTCCTCGACGATTTTCTTGAGGAAAGGTTGTATGTGATACAACCGGAAGGTTTTGCCAATCCCAAAAGATGCTAATAAGTATGCAAAGCTCCAGCAATCCTTCTAAGGACTGGAGTGAGCATCTCGGAGTTGGAATGTATGCTTTGATGATGATCAAAGATTTTGGGTTTGTACAAAGTTTATGAGAAACTTGTATTTCCAAAGAAGTGAGTGGGAGCACTATAGAATTTCTGATGAGTATATGTTGTTGACATATTGTTGATCAGAAATGACGTAGAATTTCTGGAAAGCATATAGGGTTATTTTGAAAGTGTTTTTCAATGGAAAGCCTGGATTAAGCTACTTGAACATTGAGCATCAAGATCTATAAGGATAGATCAAAATGCTTAATAATACTTTCAAATGAGCACATACCTTGACATGATCTTGAAGGTGTTCAAGATGGACCAGTCAAAGAAGGAGTTCTTGCCTGAGTTGTAAGGTACGAAGTTAAGACTTAAAGCTCGACCTCGGCAGAATAGAGAGAAAGGACGAAGGTCGTCCCCTATGCTTAAGACATAGGCTCTACAGTATGCCATGCTGAGTACCGCACCTGAAGTGTGCCTTGCCATGAGTCAGTCAAGGGGTACAAGAGTGATCCATGAATGGATCACAGACAGCGGTCCAAGTTATCCTTGGTAACTAGTGGACTAAGGAATTTTCTCGATTATGGAGGTGGTAAAAGAGTTCGTCGTAAAGGTTACGTCGATGCAAGCTTAACACCTATCCGGATAGCTCTAAGAAGAGATACCGGATACGTATTATGGGGCAACAATTTAGAATAGCTCCAAGTAGAACAGTTATTTGGAATAGCTCCAAATAGAGCGTGGTAGCTACATCTAGGAGATGACATAGAGATTTGTAAAGCACACACGGATTTGAAAGGTTCGGACCCGTTGACTAACACCTCTCTCACAAGCAACATGATCAAACCTAAAACTCTTGGGTATTAGTCACATGGCGATGTGACCTGTGAGTGTTAATCACATGGCGATGTGAACTAGATTATTGACTCTAGTGCAAGTGGGAGACTGTTGGAAATATGCCCTAGAGGCAATAATAAAAGTGTTATTATTATATTTCCTTGTTCATGATAATTGTCTTTTATTCATGCTATAACTGTATTATCCGGAAATCGTAATACACATGTGAATACATAGACCACAATATGTCCCTAGTGAGCCTCTAGTTGACTAGCTCGTTGTGATCAACAGATAGTCATGGTTTCCTGGCTATGGACATTGGATGTCGTTGATAACGGGATCACATCATTAGGAGAATCATGTGATGGACAAGACCCAATCCTAAGCCTAGCACAAAGATCGTGTAGTTCGTTTGCTAGAGCTTTGCCAATGTCAAGTATCTCTTCCTTTGACCATGAGAGCGTGTAACTCCTGGATACCGTAGGAGTGCTTTGGGTGTATCAAACGTCACAACGTAACTGGGTGACTATAAAGGTGCACTACAGGTATCTCCGAAAGTATCTATTGTTTTATGCGGATCGAGACTGGGATTTGTCACTTTGTGTAAACGGAGAGGTATCTCTGGGCCCACTCGGTAGGACATCATCATATGCGCAATGTGACCAAGGAGTTGATCACGGGATGATGTGTTACGGAACGAGTAAAGTGACTTGCCGGTAACGAGATTGAACAAGGTATTGGATACCGACGACCGAATCTCGGGCAAGTAACATACCGATAGACAAAGGGAATTGAATACGGGATTAATTAAGTCCTTGACATCGTGGTTCATCCGATGAGATCATCGTGGAACATGTGGGAGCCATCATGGGTATCCAGATCCCGCTGTTGGTTATTGACCAGAGAACGTCTCGGTCATGTCTGCATGTCTCCCGAACCCGTAGGGTCTACACACTTAAGGTTCGATGACGCTAGGGTTATAAAGGAAGTTTGTATGTGGTTACCGAATGTTGTTCGGAGTCCCGGATGAGATCCCGGACGTCACGAGGAGTTCCGGAATGGTTCGGAGGTAAAGATTTATATATGGGAAGTCCTATTTTGGCCATCGGAAAATGTTCGGGATTTCTCGGTATTGTACCGGGAAGGTTCTAGAAGGTTCCGGAGTGGGGCCCACCTGCATGGGGGGACCCACATGAACGTGGGTAGTGGGGGCAAGGCCCCACACCCCTGGTCAAGGCGCACCAAGATCCCCCCTTAGAAGGAATAAGATCATATCCCGAAGGGATAAGATCAAGATCCCTAAAAAGGGGGGATAACAATCGGTGGGGAAGGAAATGATGGGATTTCTTTCCTCCCACCTTGGCCAACGCCCCAATGGACTTGGAGGGCAAGAAACCAGCCCCTCCACCCCTATATATAGTGGGGAGGCGCATGGGAGCTATACACGAAGTTCTGGCGCAGCCCTCCCCCTCTCCCAAGTACTCCTCTTCTCTCGTGGTGCTTGGCGAAGCCCTGCAGGATTGCCACGCTCCTCCACCACCACCACGCCGTTGTGCTGCTGCTGGATGGAGTCTTCCTCAACCTCTCCCTCTCTCCTTGCTGGATCAAGGCGTGGGATACGTCACCGGGCTGTACGTGTGTTGAACGCGGAGGTGCCGTGCGTTCGGCACTTGATCATCGGTGATTTGAATCACGACGAGCACGACTTCATCAACCCCGTTCACTTGAACGCTTCCGCTTAGCGATCTACAAGGGTATGTAGATGCACTCTCTTTCTACTCGTTGCTGGACTCTCCATAGATAGATCTTGGTGACACGTAGGAAAATTTTGAATTTCTGCTACGTTCCCCAACAGCAGCGTCCCGTCGCGCGCGAGCACTGGCAGGGTTTCCTAGCCACGAGGCTCGCGGGATGGCCTGCGGACAGCTCGCAGGTCGACCGCGTTCCCGCCTACAAGAAAGGGAGCTTTCCGAAGTTGGCGCGCACAAGCAAAGCCGGCCCCTTAGGATAGGAAGCTGACCAAGCTTCTTGTCCCTTTATCAGCCTCGAAGCTCGCTCAGCTTCGGGGACTACTGTTGGAGTAAGTGACCATGGTGTCACGACCGGGTTTTCCGGGTAATAAATTTCCAGAAAAGACCGTCGTGCTCATCAGCCCCAGGATTACTGTTAGCTGATGAGGCTCCAACTTGATACAGAAATTCCAAGCAAAATACAAAATATGTAGTACAAGACCATTCTGGCCTGTGAGTACAACAAATGGTTTCTAGTGGTTGATGGCGGAAGCGGGTTGTGAAACATCGGTGTCTATGGGACTCCATTTCCCACGGGAACAGCTGACCAGGTTAATTCCTATCTTCGCGAGGCTGCTATCTCCATTGAGTGGGTTCCGGGGCTGGCATCGCGTCGCTCCTCTCCATGCAAGAAAATCTGGCCAAGACAATAGCCAGGGACAAGCCAGTGAGTACTTTGAATGTACTCGCAAACATTATGAACACAGGTATAATATAACAATGATGTGCTGAAAACATTTTATGCTCATGACGTCAGTCACAATAGATAAATGAAACTCTGATGCGTGCAAGCAAGTTATTTATAAAATGCAATAACATAGTAGTATTAAAATTTATGAAATAGATAACAAGCAATGCCACAGTCGGGCGTCTGAGCGACACCACATAAAGGGCTTTAAAAGAAATGCCACAGTCGGGCGTCTGAGCGACACCACATAAAGGGCTTTAAAAGAAATACCATAGTCGGGCGTCTGGGCGACGCCACATAAAGGGCTTTAAAAGAAATGCCACAGTC
>NC_041388.1:605518376-605525597 GCF_002162155.2 Triticum dicoccoides
AAAAGAAATACCACAGTCGGGCGTCTGGGCGACGCCACATAAAGGGCTTTAAAAGAAATGCCACAGTCGGGCGTCTGGGCGACACCACATAAAGGGCTTTAAAAGAAATGCCACAGTCGGGCGTCTGAGCGACACCACATAAAGGGCTTTAAAAGAAATGCCACGGTCGGGCGTCTGAGCGACGCCACATAAAGGGCTTTAAAAGAAATGCCACCGTCGGGCGTCTGAGCGACGCCACATAAAGGGCTTTAAAAGAAATGCCACAGTCGGGCGTCTGAGCGACGCCTCATAAAGGGCTTTAAAAGAAATGCCGCAGTCGGGCGTCTGAGCGACGCCACATAAAGGGCTTTAAAAGAAACAATCATAATGAATATCCCGGAGGTAGAACCATCCCAGAGATACTCGGTAATAACAATAATATCACGTGTTAGTCAACAATAACAATAATCATAGATATCACAAGTCACGAGTAGTAATTCCATTTTCTGGTTAACCGTTTCACCTCCGAAGACCGACACTAAGACCGACACCTGACCCATCCCAGACTGAAATCCTTAACCACGGACACGGCTATTCGAACAGGTTTATTCTCTGCAGAGGGTGTACTCTTTACCCACGAGTAACGGATTTCTTTAGTCCATTGGGACTAATTCCGTCTACGGTCTTTTTGTTGAAAACACACCTAACTTGCACACACCAGCTTAACTCACACGTGTCTGGAATCACCCACGACACCTGTTAAGCAACTCTAAGTGGGGAGGCTACAACCTCGCGTAGCATGGGATCAAACTTATATCGCGCGCTCTAAGGGGTGGCCTCCCCTCTCGGTCCCAACCGGAAACACCCATGCCCCCGGACCAGGTGGCCTGCCTACCAGCTACAACCGGTATCTTCCACCATGGCCTCTCTGTACGGTGTGTGCTAGCAAGAGGTTGACAACTTACTGAACTATACTCTACTTGCTGTAGAGACGAGTGGTAGTACGAAACAAGTATGGGGGTTACTGGAACAAGACTCGATCTACGGTCGACTCAGGAGGTTTAAGTATTCCCTGCATGATTAGTATAACGAATATATTTCAACCAATACAATCAACACTCATTATATCTTACCATGCCATACCGGACATAACCGTCCTGACGGTGACCGGCGACAAACTCATGCCTACCCAAGGCAGAGGTTTTCCCGGTTCCTACCGGTATGCATGCAAGGCACATGAGGATGGTTATCATCACAAGTGTGTTCATTTCCAACAGCATGGAAATCAATAACATGCACCCATGCATATGATCATATCACATGAAATAACAAGCCTTCGAAACGCGGTGGTGTTATAAATGCATCAACGATCACACCAAAATATTATGCCGGGATTCAGAATGCTTGCCATCAATGTGTGGAAAGGCAGGGTGCTCTCCAAACTTTTGAAAGTTTCTTCTCTCTCCCCAAAATCCTATTTGAAAATATATTTGAATTAACACACATTTCAAAAACAGAACAAAAAAGTTGTTTGAAATTTTTTCAAATAAATCTTAAATTAAACTAGACCAAATTTGAGGAAGATGGGAAAAAGAATCAACTCATTTGGAGTTATATTTAAAAAGTTATAGCCAGTCAAAGTTCTGGTCAAAATCTGTTTTTAAATTAAAACAGAAAAGAAAACGTTTTGAAGAGATTACGCTTTCGCGCAGAGAAGACGTATTACGGGTATGACGCCTCCACTTACTCCAGCGTGGACGGCGCGGGGTCGCTGACAGTGGGTCCAGGGGCCCACTGGTCAGGTTTGACCAGTCGCCGCGCGTCGTCTCCCTCCTCTGCCCGAGCGGAGCGGGGCTCCGGCGATTGTCGCCGGCGTTTGGCTGCTCCTCGCGGGCTCCAGAGGGTAGGGATGGATCCGCACGGCTGGGGCGGTTCTCCCGGTGGTCGTGGGGTCGTCGAAGGTGGAGGAAATCGCCGGCGGCGAGCTCCGCGGCGGAGGGAAGCTCCGGTGACAAAGTGATTTGTTGGCGGCGATGGCTCCCGATCAAAATTAAGTAGGGGGTTGGGTTCACAGGGGAATGAGGAAGTTCCTGGCGAAGAGAACGGAGAGGGGGAGGTACTGGAGGTGCCGGATTGGCCGGGGCGGTGGCGGCGACAGGAGTTGCCGGAGACGAGGAAGGAGGCCTCCCCGGGTCGAATGCGAGGCAGGAGAGCGCCATGGGGGTAGCATAAGGTCGCCTGCGTGCTCAGAGGGGCTCGGGGTGTCCATTTATAGCTTGCCGAGGTCGGTTCCGCGGTGGTGGATAAGGGCGGCCGGCGAACCGACGTTCTGTAGCTAGGGTGACGTGGCGGCGACGAGGGCTAGCAGACACGCTTGCGGATGAGCTCGCACTGCTCCAGGGCCAGGTGGCGAGCGGGCGAGGCTTGGGCGGCGCTGAATGGTGCAGGGCTGTCGGGCGGCGGCGGCGGCTAGCGCTTGGCCTGCCGGGCGCGGCGGGGGCTGCTTGGCGCGTTGCTGCGAGGAGGGGAGCGTGTGGCGAGGTTCTGCAGAGCGGGCCAAAGCCGTGGGGCCAGCGTGTCGGCTCGTGTGCGCGGCATGCAATATGCGCGCTCTGGGCGCGTCCAGTGCACGCACACCAGATGTTCGACACAATGCCGCGGCATGCTACAGGTCGCAGGTGAGGGTGGGGTTTACCAGATCGAGGTTAGGATCAACGGGGAGTCTAGTGGACATGCTATTTTGATCAAAGGTGCAAGTTCACAGTGCAATGCCAAAACTCATGTCAAAACTGGTCATGCTCTCCAGGTGTTTGACAAAATGCCAATGGCACCTAGGCATGTCTTGGAGTGGCCAAAAACTCCAGATGGGGGTCTCTATGGATGAAAGAGAGGGTGGTGTGGTTATTTGGTGAAATGCACAAACTTGTTAGTGCAAGTCTAGCAGAATTTCAATTCTGGACAGGAAATAAATGGCATTATTTCATGAACCAAAATTGATCTAATGGGTGCATGCTCCTGGGTTAAGGGGTTTAACATGGAGGACTACAAGTAGGAGAAGTAACCATGGATATAGGAGCAACTAAAATGGGTGTTGCTGTACAAACCATCAAGTGGTCCAGAATGGAAATGAGGTTGATTCACTCAAAATTTACAAAGAACAACCCTAGATTTTTGCACAAAGTGGAATAATATGCTCCTACTGACCTCCCCTAATTTTGGTAGAAGTTTTAAAGAAATATATAAAAGGGTTGTAGTGCAAAATGCACTCTGGACCAGAGAAGAAAAATTGAGTGCAGGGCTCAAAATATTCCATGAAGGAAATATATTTTTGCATAAAAGTGATTTAAAAACATAACCTGACATCTCCAAATTTTTGTGGAAATTTTAAGTGAATCTATCAAATGGTTGTAGTTCAAATATGGCCATTTAACCTTGAAAAACTATTTTCAAGAAAGTAAAGATCAAGCAATTAAGTTAGTTAATTAGTTACACTGATAAAAGGAAAGTTTTTCTTGAGAGGTTAAACAAGTCCAATAACATATTTGAAAAGTTTTCTCTTTGGGAAAAACTCATCATAACAGGGAAGGAAATGAGTCAAAAATCAAAATGGAGCTCAGAAATCCAAAGTTTTAATTCCTGGCAAAATTTTAATTTAATAAAACAAGGCCAAATTTTTGGGGTGTCACAGATACTACCCCCCTTAAGAAAAATCTCGTCCTCGAGATTTGTTAAAAGCTGTTTTAAGAAAACTATACGCAATAAAAAGTGGCTACAGTGAGAGGGCAATAAGTGGTGAAAAACCACAGTCTGGATACTGGTGCTACGTGGAAAAGTCTACGGTTCGGAACAAAATCGGGTGATTTCTACGCTGGATAAAAATTTAGAATAATCTTCTAAATTTAAATATACGCTGGTCATACCCGAGAGCACAGTGCTCTCTCTGGCCGACAGGTGGACCCGGGGCCCACTGTCAGCCTCTTCTTCTCCCACTGGCTCTTCCTTCTACCTCTGGCTCTCTCTTCCTCCTCTCTCCCGCGCGCTTTCTCGCGCTTTCTCCACCGGCGATGCCTAATAGGGCATCTAGGCCGTACCGTGGTAGTGCGCGGCGTGCTAGCTGCCGGTGCAGCGTGCACTCACCTCGCGGGTCAGCGCGCTGTCGGCACTGCTCGCGGATTCGACTCCGAACACTGGCGATCGGCGATGAGCGGCGTTGGTGGACTTCGCCCATCGTACACCGAGCTCGAGCTATAAAAACGGCCGGGGTGCCTCTCTCTTCTTCCTCACATCTGGCCTCACTTCTCCTCCTCCTTCTTTCTCCATTACTGCTTACAGAAGCTTGGGTGAGGCTCTAATGGCGGAGGCGATGCCGGACTGGTTTGTGATCCTGATATGCGGAGGGCTGGCGACACTACTGGGGCTCTCTGTGCTCCTGTGCGCGATGATCTTCGACAAGTATCGCGACGCTGCGGCTCGGGTGTTGGCTCTCCGCGGTGGTGGTGATCATGAAGAGTAGATGGAGTGTGTCGGGTGCTAACTGTTGTTAGGGGGGTGATTAGCTGGATGTAACACCGTTGCAAAATTTTGCAAATAGTGTATGTGTCCGAATGATTATGGTTGTGAGCCTGCGCGTGGTGCTGAGTGAAATTAAATAATCCACGTCGTGAGAAAGTGTAGATGTAGCAACTCAGGGAAAAGAAATCTCACTCCAGGGTTTCGCGAGGGGAAAACAGTTAATTTAAAGGAGCATAAACCACAACAAAAACTACACACATTAGCAGAAGCCCAAATAATTGACTCGTCGCACAAATTCAGGGTATCATGCATAAGTCACACACATAAATATAAATGCTGCAAAAACAAATATAGTAGCGACGTCTAAAATGAAAACGGTAACTGAACGGGGTCCTGATAAAATGTCTCTGGTAAAGGAATACACTCCTCTTCTATTGGAGGAAGTGGATTGACCAGTCGATGTATGCGTCTCTCCGGGTCGGGTCTCAGTGGTCTGCCGATGGCAATCTGAGGATTTAAATCTGTGAGGCTCTGGAGATAATCCATCACTCGCTGGTTCAAATGCTCTTGAGCAATGATGTACTGGATAAGGTTGGCCAGAACTGGGTCTCTCTAAATACGTCCACCGGGAAAAGATGTAACTTCTCCGGGTGCTGCACGACTCGGAAAGTAATAATATCCTCGTTCGCGGGCATAGGGTACTGCGGATCGAAGACGAGCAATCGCTTCTTTCGCAGCAGCTTCTATGGCCAGGTGTGGGGTTGGCATAGATTTCCCCATGAAGGAAATTTCCGTTGGATCTTGGTTGGGGTCTACAGGAGGAATGTGTACTGCTGCCCAATATTCCGAGGTGGACGGGGTGATCCTTGATTTGAACAGCTCGTACTGAGGTGGTTGGGTAGAACCCATGGTACTGTGGGTAAAATCCCACAATATTTTGACAAAGCTACCTGGGGTAGCATCTGGGGTTCTCAGATGAATGCTGGGGTTCGGCATGACAGGAAAAAGCGTGAGTGTGGTGCACAAGGTGAGGGTTGCTGGGTAAGGTCACAAGGTGGCCTCTATATAGCAATGGAGCCGGATCGTTTTACCGTGGTGAAAGGTAAAAATTTGCCAGCTTAGCTCCAAAGGTCGGGTCAGTGTCAGAGATACACATATCTCATAATAAACGCGTTACTGTGGTTGTCGTCGGGTTGGTTTTGGTAGTTGTGCCCGGAAAAATATGCAGCTATGCGCTGACTAAATATGCAAGGCTACTATTAAGACAGAGGCACAACGACAGGCTGCGTTAATATACACGGTCGCGTGATTACAAAGCGAGGATACACTGAGGCTCGGTACTACTCATACGGCTTAGTCTACCTCGTTTATGTCTAAACGGGCGTGCCTGGTGGATGTCGAGGCTTCTCCACGTGTCTCACTGCCGGGATTAGTCGGAGATGGCGGGGGAACTGCGGGGTCGGGGTAGTGATGATGATCATCGCGGGGATTGTTGGCCACAACCCCGTTGGAGTGTGCTCCCAATATGCGACGAAGCACTTCTGGGGTTATCGCAGCACCTTGGCCGATGGCTGGGGCAGACCTCGGGGTCTCGATCGGTTGTCCAAACAGCACGACTGGGTTGTCGGCGTTGGGCTCGTTTTCTCCTCTCGCCGGGTCTCGACGAACCAGCTCTCCACGAGCTGCGATTAGATCAATAGTGATCTGGTCGAACAGTGCCTCCAGTGCACTTACATAACGCACTAGGTGCAACAATGCGGGGTCCGTCTCGTGATCTCCATTGGCAACTTGGGGTGGTCTACCATACCCTTCACGCCTGGGGTAGTAGTGGAACGAGCGACAGTTAACTCTGGGCGATAACTGCCTGAGATGAACTATAGCCTCTCGAGCGGCTAGTTGGATGGCTTGTGGCTCAAAGGAAGTTGTCCTTCCAGTGAACCTGTAGGGGCGCTCGGGTGCTAGACCCCTACCGTAGATGTGCACAGTGGCCCAGAATTGACGGTCTTCACCGCTCATGGGTCCTTGATACACAACATATTCTGGTGGCTCCTCTAATGCATAGGCACGACGGGTGAGGTTTGCGAGGATGGTCACAAAACCTCCAAGGTTGGTTGCGGTGGTCTTGTTGTGCACGACAGGGCCAGGCATTGTGGCTCGGTTTGGGGTAGCGGCTGTGATGTGCTGGTTGAGGCTAGCGTGCCCTTTTTATAAGAAAAAGGGGACGGAGTCTTCCTCCGCACGCTTGCGAGAAAGGACTATTTAGGGGCCGGTCACTGGCGCATGAGCGACAGGTTAGGTTGATAGGTTGGGCACCGACTGCCAAAAGGTGTTGGGTCACTGTGTGGCTATCTTGCATGAGAAGCTTGGCTGGGGTTTGGCTAAGGTCTAGTGGGTTGGTTTGCCTAAGTTTATTGACCTGGCTAAGATAGGATTAGCCAATGGTCAGCCTGGCTCTGATACCAAGCCTGTCACGACCGGGTTTTCCGGGTAATAAATTTCCAGAAAAGACCGTCGTGCTCATCAGCCCCAGGATTACTGTTAGCTGATGAGGCTCCAACTTGATACAGAAATTCCAAGCAAAATACAAAATATGTAGTACAAGACCATTCTGGCCTGTGAGTACAACAAATGGTTTCTAGTGGTTGATGGCGGAAGCGGGTTGTGAAACATCGGTGTCTATGGGACTCCATTTCCCACGGGAACAGCTGACCAGGTTAATTCCTATCTTCG
>NC_041388.1:605525607-605533657 GCF_002162155.2 Triticum dicoccoides
GAGGCTGCTATCTCCATTGAGTGGGTTCCGGGGCTGGCATCGCGTCGCTCCTCTCCATGCAAGAAAATCTGGCCAAGACAATAGCCAGGGACAAGCCAGTGAGTACTTTGAATGTACTCGCAAACATTATGAACACAGGTATAATATAACAATGATGTGCTGAAAACATTTTATGCTCATGACGTCAGTCACAATAGATAAATGAAACTCTGATGCGTGCAAGCAAGTTATTTATAAAATGCAATAACATAGTAGTATTAAAATTTATGAAATAGATAACAAGCAATGCCACAGTCGGGCGTCTGAGCGACACCACATAAAGGGCTTTAAAAGAAATGCCACAGTCGGGCGTCTGAGCGACACCACATAAAGGGCTTTAAAAGAAATACCATAGTCGGGCGTCTGGGCGACGCCACATAAAGGGCTTTAAAAGAAATGCCACAGTCAGGCGTCTGGGCGACACCACATAAAGGGCTTTAAAAGAAATGCCACAGTCGGGCGTCTGAGCGACACCACATAAAGGGCTTTAAAAGAAATGCCACAGTCGGGCGTCTGAGCGACGCCACATAAAGGGCTTTAAAAGAAATGCCACAGTCGGGCGTCTGAGCGACGCCACATAAAGGGCTTTAAAAGAAATGCCACAGTCGGGCGTCTGAGCGACGCCTCATAAAGGGCTTTAAAAGAAATGCCGCAGTCGGGCGTCTGAGCGACGCCACATAAAGGGCTTTAAAAGAAACAATCATAATGAATATCCCAGAGGTAGAACCATCCCAAAGATACTCGGTAATAACAATAATATCACGTGTTAGTCAACAATAACAATAATCATAGATATCACAAGTCACGAGTAGTAATTCCATTTTCTGGTTAACCGTTTCACCTCCGAAGACCGACACTAAGACCGACACCTGACCCATCCCAGACTGAAATCCTTAACCACGGACACGGCTATTCGAACAGGTTTATTCTTTGTAGAGGGTGTACTCTTTACCCACGAGTAACGGATTTCTTTAGTCCATCGGGACTAATTCCGTCTACGGTCTTTTTGTTGAAAACACACCTAACTTGCACACACCAGCTTAACTCACACGTGTCTGGAATCACCCACGACACCTGTTAAGCAACTCTAAGTGGGGAGGCTACAACCTCGCGTAGCATGGGATCAAACTTATATCGCGCGCTCTAAGGGGTGGCCTCCCCTCTCGGTCCCAACCGGAAACACCCATGCCCCCGGACCAGGTGGCCTGCCTACCAGCTACAACCGGTATCTTCCACCATGGCCTCTCTGTACGGTGTGTGCTAGCAAGAGGTTGACAACTTACTGAACCGTACTCTACTTGCTGTAGAGACGAGTGGTAGTACGAAACAAGTATGGGGGTTACTGGAACAAGACTCGATCTACGGTCGACTCAGGAGGTTTAAGTATTCCCTGCATGATTAGTATAACGAATATATTTCAACCAATACAATCAACACTCATTATATCTTACCATGCCATACCGGACATAACCGTCCCGACGGTGACCGGCGACAAACTCATGCCTACCCAAGGCAGAGGTTTTCCTGGTTCCTACCGGTATGCATGCAAGGCACATGAGGATGGTTATCATCACAAGTGTGTTCAGTTCCAACAGCATGGAAGTCAATAACATGCACCCATGCATATGATCATATCACATGAAATAACAAGCCTTCGAAACGCGGTGGTGTTATAAATGCATCAACGATCACACCAAAATATTATGCCGGGATTCAGAATGCTTGCCTTCAATGTGTGGAAAGGCAGGGTGCTCTCCAAACTTTTGAAAGTTTCTTCTCTCTCCCCAAAATCCTATTTGAAAATATATTTGAATTAACACACATTTCAAAAACAGAACAAAAAAGTTGTTTGAAAAATTTTCAAATAAATCTTAAAATAAACTAGACCAAATTTGAGGAAGGTAGGAAAAAGAATCAACTCATTTGGAGTTATATTTAAAAAGTTATAGCGAGTCAAAGTTCTGGTCAAAATCTGTTTTTAAATTAAAACAGAAAAAGAAAACGTTTTGAAGAGATTACGCTTTCGCGCAGAGAAGACGTATTACGGGTATGACGCCTCCACTTACTCCAGCGTGGACGGCGCGGGGTCGCTGACAGTGGGTCCAGGGGCCCACTGGTCAGGTTTGACCAGTCGCCGCGCGTCGTCTCCCTCCTCTGCCCGAGCGGAGCGGGGCTCCGGCGATCGTCGTCGGTGTTTGGCTGCTCCTCGCGGGCTCCAGAGGGTAGGGATGGATCCGCACGGCTGGGGCGGTTCTCCCGGTGGTCGTGGGGTCGTCGGAGGTGGAGGAAATCGCCGGCGGCGAGCTCCACGGCGGAGGGAAGCTCCGGTGACAAAGTGATTTGTTGGCGGCGATGGCTCCCGATCAAAATTAAGTAGGGGGTTGGGTTCACAGGGGAATGAGGAAGTTCCTGGCGAAGAGAACGGAGAGGGGGAGGTACTGGAGGTGCCGGATTGGCCGGGGCGGTGGCGGCGGCAGGAGTTGCCGAAGACGAGGAAGGAGGCCTCCCCGGGTCGAATGCGAGGCAGGGGAGCGCCATGGGGGTAGCATAAGGTCGCCTGCGTGCTCAGAGGGGCTCGGGGTGTCCATTTATAGCTCGCCGAGGTAGGTTCCGCGGCGGTGGATAAGGGCGGCCGGCGAACCGACGTTCTGTAGCTAGGGCGACGTGGCGGCGTCGAGGGCTAGCAGACACGCTTGCGGATGAGCTCGCACTGCTCCAGGGCCAGGTGGCGAGCGGGCGAGGCTTGGGCGGCGCTGAACGGGCAGGGCTGTCGGGCGGCGGCGGCGGCTAGCGCTTGGCCTGCCGGGCGCGGCGGGGGCTGCTTGGCGCGTTGCTGCGAGGAGGGGAGCGTGTGGCGAGGTTCTGCAGAGCGGGCCAAAGCCGTGGGGCCAGCGTGTCGGCTCGTGTGCGCGGCATGCAATATGCGCGCTCTGGGCGCGTCTAGTGCACGCACACCAGATGTTCGACACAATGCCGCGGCATGCTACAGGTCGCAGGTGAGGGTGGGGTTTACCAGATCGAGGTTAGGATCAACGGGGAGTCTAGTGGACATGCTATTTTGATCAAAGGTGCAAGTTCACAGTGCAATGCCAAAACTCATGTCAAAACTGGTCATGCTCTCCAGGTGTTTGACAAAATGCCAATGGCACCTAGGCATGTCTTGGAGTGGCCAAAAACTCCAGATGGGGGTCTCTGTGGATGAAAGAGAGGGTGGTGTGGTTATTTGGTGAAATGCACAAACTTGTTAGTGCAAGTCTAGCAGAATTTCAATTCTGGACAGGAAATAAACGGCATTATTTCATGAACCAAAATTGATCTAATGGGTGCATGCTCCTGGGTTAAGGGGTTTAACATGGAGGACTACAAGTAGGAGAAATAACCATGGATATAGGAGCAACTAAAATGGGTGTTGCTGTACAAACCATCAAGTGGTCCAGAATGGAAATGAGGTTGATTCACTCAAAATTTTCAAAGAACAACCCTGGATTTTTGCACAAAGTGGAATAATATGCTCCTACTGACCTCCCCTAATTTTGGTAGAAGTTTTAAAGAAATATATAAAAGGGTTGTAGTGCAAAATGCACTCTGGACCAGAGAAGAAAAATTGAGTGCAGGGCTCAAAATATTCCATGAAGGAAATATATTTTTGCATAAAAGTGATTTAAAAACATAACCTGACATCTCCAAATTTTTGTGGAAATTTTAAGTGAATCTATCAAATGGTTGTAGTTCAAATATGGCCATTTAACCTTGAAAAACTATTTTCAAGAAAGTAAAGATCAAGCAATTAAGTTAGTTAATTAGTTACACTGATAAAAGGAAAGTTTTTCTTGAGAGGTTAAACAAGTCCAATAACATATTTGAAAAGTTTTCTCTTTGGGAAAAACTCATCATAACAGGGAAGGAAATGAGTCAAAAATCAAAATGGAGCTCAGAAATCCAAAGTTTTAATTCCTGGCAAAATTTTAATTTAATAAAACAAGGCCAAATTTTTGGGGTGTCACAGATACTACCCCCCTTAAGAAAAATCTCGTCCTCGAGATTTGTTAAAAGCTGTTTTAAGAAAACTATACGCAATAAAAAGTGGCTACAGTGAGAGGGCAATAAGTGGTGAAAAACCACAGTCTGGATACTGGTGCTGCGTGGAAAAGTCTACGGTTCGGAACAAAATCGGGTGATTTCTACGCTGGATAAAAATTTAGAATAATCTTCTAAATTTAAATATACGCTGGTCGTACCTAAGAGCACAGTGCTCTCTCTGGCCGACAGGTGGACCCGGGGCCCACTGTCAGCCTCTTCTTCTCCCACTGGCTCTTCCTTCTACCTCTGGCTCTCTCTTCCTCCTCTCTCCCGCGCGCTTTCTCGCGCTTTCTCCACCGGCGATGCCTAATGCATAGGGCATCTAGGCCGTACCGTGGTAGTGCGTGGCGTGCTAGCTGCCGGTGCAGCGTGCACTCACCTCGCGGGCCAGCGCGCTGTCGGCACTGCTCGCGGATTCGACTCCGAACACTGGCGATCGGCGACGAGCAGCGTTGGTGGACTTCGCCCATCGTACACCGAGCTCGAGCTATAAAAACAGCCGGGGTGCCTCTCTCTTCTTCCTCACATCTGGCCTCACTTCTCCTCCTCCTTCTTTCTCCATTACTTCTTACAGAAGCTTGGGTGAGGCTCTAATGGCGGAGGCGATGCCGGACTGGTTTGTGATCCTGATATGCGGAGGGCTGGCGACACTGCTGGGGCTCTCTGTGCTCCTGTGCGCGATGATCTTCGACGAGTATCGCGACGCTGCGGCTCGGGTGTTGGCTCTCCGCGGTGGTGGTGATCATGAAGAGTAGATGGAGTGTGTCGGGTGCTAACTGTTGTTAGGGGGGTGATTAGCTGGATGTAACACCGTTGCAAAATTTTGCAAATAGTGTATGTGTCCGAATGATTATGGTTGTGAGCCTGCGCGTGGTGCTGAGTGAAATTAAATAATCCACGTCGTGAGAAAGTGTAGATGTAGCAACTCAGGGAAAAGAAATCTCACTCCAGGGTTTCGCGAGGGAAAAACAGTTAATTTAAAGGAGCATAAACCACAACAAAAACTACACACATTAGCAGAAGCCCAAATAATTGACTCGTCGCACAAATTCAGGGTATCACGCATAAGTCACACACATAAATATAAATGCTGCAAAAACAAATACAGTAGCGACGTCTAAAATGAAAACGGTAACTGAACGGGGTCCTGATAAAATGTCTCTGGTAAAGGAATACACTCCTCTTCTATTGGAGGAAGTGGATTGACCAGTCGATGTATGCGTCTCTCCGGGTCGGGTCTCAGTGGTCTGCCGATGGCAATCTGAGGATTTAAATCTGTGAGGCTCTGGAGATAATCCATCACTCGCTGGTTCAAATGCTCTTGAGCAATGATGTACTGGATAAGGTTGGCCAGAACTGGGTCTCTCTCAATACGTCCACCGGGAAAAGATGTAACTTCTCCGGGTGCTGCACGACTCGGAAAGTAATAATATCCTCGTTCGCGGGCATAGGGTACTGCGGATCGAAGACGAGCAATCGCTTCTTTCGCAGCAGCTTCTATGGCCAGGTGTGGGGTTGGCATAGATTTCCCCATGAAGGAAATTTCCGTTGGATCTTGGTTGGGGTCTACAGGAGGAATGTGTACTGCTGCCCAATATTCCGAGGTGGACGGGGTGATCCTTGATTTGAACAGCTCGTACTAAGGTGGTTGGGTAGAACCCATGGTACTGTGGGTAAAATCCCACAATATTTTGACAAAGCTACCTGGGGTAGCATCTGGGGTTCTCAGATGAATGCTGGGGTTCGGCATGACAGGAAAAAGCGTGAGTGTGGTGCACAAGGTGAGGGTTGCTAGGTAAGGTCACAAGGTGGCCTCTATATAGCAATGGAGCCGGATCGTTTTACCGTGGTGAAAGGTAAAAATTTGCCAGCTTAGCTCCAAAGGTCGGGTCAGTGTCAGAGATACACATATCTCATAATAAACGCGTTACTGTGGTTGTCGTCGGGTTGGTTTTGGTAGTTGTGCCCGGAAAAATATGCAGCTATGCGCTGACTAAATATGCAAGGCTACTATTAAGACAGAGGCACAACGACAGGCTGCGTTAATATACACGGTCGCGTGATTACAAAGCGAGGATACACTGAGGCTCGGTACTACTCATACGGCTTAGTCTACCTCGTTTATGTCTAAACGGGCATGCCTGGTGGATGTCGAGGCTTCTCCACGTGTCTCACTGCCGGGATTAGTCGGAGATGGCGGGGGAACTGCGGGGTCGGGGTAGTGATGATGACCATCGCGGGGATTGTTGGCCACAACCCCGTTGGAGTGTGCTCCCAATATGCGACGAAGCACTTCTGGGGTTATCGCAGCACCTTGGCCGATGGCTGGGGCAGACCTCGGGGTCTCGATCGGTTGTCCAAACAGCACGACTGGGTTGTCGGCGTTGGGCTCGTTTTCTCCTCTCACCGGGTCTCGACGAACCAGCTCTCCACGAGCTGCGATTAGATCAATAGTGATCTGGTCGAACAGTGCCTCCAGTGCACTTACATAGCGCACTAGGTGCAACAATGCAGGGTCCGTCTCGTGATCTCCATTGGCAACTTGGGGTGGTCTACCATACCCTTCACGCCTGGGGTAGTAGTGGAACGAGCGACAGTTAACTCTGGGCGATAACTGCCTGAGATGAACTATAGCCTCTCGAGCGGCTAGTTGGATGGCTTGTGGCTCAAAGGAAGTTGTCCTTCCAGTGAACCTGTAGGGGCACTCGGGTGCTAGACCCCTACCGTAGATGTGCACAGTGGCCCAGAATTGACGGTCTTCACCGCTCATGGGTCCTTGATACACAACATATTCTGGTGGCTCCTCTAATGCATAGGCACGACGGGTGAGGTTTGCGAGGATGGTCACAAAACCTCCAAGGTTGGTTGCGGTGGTCTCGTTGTGCACGACAGGGCCAGGCATTGTGGCTCGGTTTGGGGTAGCGGCTGTGATGTGCTGGTTGAGGCTAGCGTGCCCTTTTTATAAGAAAAAGGGGACGGAGTCTTCCTCCGCACGCTTGCGAGAAAGGACTATTTAGGGGCCGGTCACTGACGCATGAGCGACAGGTTAGGTTGATAGGTTGGGCACCGACTGCCAAAAGGTGTTGGGTCACTGTGTGGCTATCTTGCATGAGAAGCTTGGCTGGGGTTTGGCTAAGGTCTAGTGGGTTGGTTTGCCTAAGTTTATTGACCTGGCTAAGATAGGATTAGCCAATGGTCAGCCTGGCTCTGATACCAAGCCTGTCACGACCGGGTTTTCCGGGTAATAAATTTCCAGAAAAGACCGTCGTGCTCATCAGCCCCAGGATTACTGTTAGCTGATGAGGCTCCAACTTGATACAGAAATTCCAAGCAAAATACAAAATATGTAGTACAAGACCATTCTGGCCTGTGAGTACAACAAATGGTTTCTAGTGGTTGATGGCGGAAGCGGGTTGTGAAACATCGGTGTCTATGGGACTCCATTTCCCACGGGAACAGCTGACCAGGTTAATTCCTATCTTCGTGAGGCTGCTATCTCCATTGAGTGGGTTCCGGGGCTGGCATCGCGTCGCTCCTCTCCATGCAAGAAAATCTGGCCAAGACAATAGCCAGGGACAAGCCAGTGAGTACTTTGAATGTACTCGCAAACATTATGAACACAGGTATAATATAACAATGATGTGCTGAAAACATTTTATGCTCATGACGTCAGTCACAATAGATAAATGAAACTCTGATGCGTGCAAGCAAGTTATTTATAAAATGCAATAACATAGTAGTATTAAAATTTATGAAATAGATAACAAGCAATGCCACAGTCGGGCGTCTGAGCGACACCACATAAAGGGCTTTAAAAGAAATGCCACAGTCGGGCGTCTGAGCGACACCACATAAAGGGCTTTAAAAGAAATACCATAGTCGGGCGTCTGGGCGACGCCACATAAAGGGCTTTAAAAGAAATGCCACAGTC
>NC_041388.1:605535812-605562752 GCF_002162155.2 Triticum dicoccoides
CGGCGGAGGGAAGCTCCGGTGACAAAGTGATTTGTTGGCGGCGATGGCTCCCGATCAAAATTAAGTAGGGGGTTGGGTTCACAGGGGAATGAGGAAGTTCCTGGCGAAGAGAACGGAGAGGGGGAGGTACTGGAGGTGCCGGATTGGCCGGGGCGGTGGCGGCGGCAGGAGTTGCCGGAGACGAGGAAGGAGGCCTCCCCGGGTCGAATGCGAGGCAGGGGAGCGCCATGGGGGTAGCATAAGGTCGCCTGCGTGCTCAGAGGGGCTCGGGGTGTCCATTTATAGCTCGCCGAGGTCGGTTCCGCGGCGGTGGATAAGGGCGGCCGGCGAACCGACGTTCTGTAGCTAGGGCGACGTGGCGGCGACGAGGGCTAGCAGACACGCTTGCGGATGAGCTCGCACTGCTCCAGGGCCAGGTGCCGAGCGGGCGAGGCTTGGGCGGCGCTGAACGGCGCAGGACTGTCGGGCGGCGGCGGCGGCTAGCGCTTGGCCTGCCAGGCGCGGCGGGGGCTGCTTGGCGCGTTGCTGCGAGGAGGGGAGCGTGTGGCGAGGTTCTGCAGAGCGGGCCAAAGCCGTGGGGCCAGCGTGTCAGCTCGTGTGCGCGGCATGCAATATGCGCGCTCTGGGCGCGTCCAGTGCACGCACACCAGATGTTCGACACAATGCCGCGGCATGCTACAGGTCGCAGGTGAGGGTGGGGTTTACCAGATCGAGGTTAGGATCAACGGGGAGTCTAGTGGACATGCTATTTTGATCAAAGGTGCAAGTTCACAGTGCAATGCCAAAACTCATGTCAAAACTGGTCATGCTCTCCAGGTGTTTGACAAAATGCCAATGGCACCTAGGCATGTCTTGGAGTGGCCAAAAACTCCAGATGGGGGTCTCTGTGGATGAAAGAGAGGGTGGTGCGGTTATTTGGTGAAATGCACAAACTTGTTAGTGCAAGTCTAGCAGAATTTCAATTCTGGACAGGAAATAAATGGCATTATTTCATGAACCAAAATTGATCTAATGGGTGCATGCTCCTGGGTTAAGGGGTTTAACATGGAGGACTACAAGTAGGAGAAATAACCATGGATATAGGAGCAACTAAAATGGGTGTTGCTGTACAAACCATCAAGTGGTCCAGAATGGAAATGAGGTTGATTCACTCAAAATTTTCAAAGAACAACCCTGGATTTTTGCACAAAGTGGAATAATATGCTCCTACTGACCTCCCCTAATTTTGGTAGAAGTTTTAAAGAAATATATAAAAGGGTTGTAGTGCAAAATGCACTCTGGACCAGAGAAGAAAAATTGAGTGCAGGGCTCAAAATATTCCATGAAGGAAATATATTTTTGCATAAAAGTGATTTAAAAACATAACCTGACATCTCCAAATTTTTGTGGAAATTTTAAGTGAATCTATCAAATGGTTGTAGTTGAAATATGGCCATTTAACCTTGAAAAACTATTTTCAAGAAAGTAAAGATCAAGCAATTAAGTTAGTTAATTAGTTACACTGATAAAAGGAAAGTTTTTCTTGAGAGGTTAAACAAGTCCAATAACATATTTGAAAAGTTTTCTCTTTGGGAAAAACTCATCATAACAGGGAAGGAAATGAGTCAAAAATCAAAATGGAGCTCAGAAATCCAAAGTTTTAATTCCTGGCAAAATTTTAATTTAATAAAACAAGGCCAAATTTTTGGGGTGTCACACATGGGTAGCCTAGCCGGCTCCCCCTGGCCTTTCTGAAAAAATTACGAGCCGATCCGGCTCTCAAGAATCCAAGACATGGGGCCGCCTTCCCCCTGGCCGGCTGTCTCCCAGGCCGGCTATTGGAGGGCGGCCCGGCTTCAGCCCTCATGAAGAAAGCCGCGGGAGGGCTGGCTCAGAGGAGCCGGCTGCGAGAAGGCCAACTCCAAGGAGCCGGCTCCCATAAAGCGGTCAAGACCGTACCCTCGAAGTCTGCATCCACGTAACAACGATGTGACGGGGCGTGGCTACAGTGAAGCCTGCCACCCCCGAATCCCGGAGCGCGCCTGGCATAGTGCGCCGTACGGGAGGCCATGACCCGTCCGGCGCAGCACTGTTGCCATGTTGACCCTGATGTCATCCACGACGGGCCACCAGTACGGCCCATGGGCGGTGGGCCCCTTCGGGCAGAGAGACGCCCGAAGGCGGCCTAGCCTCCCCCAGTCGGCCCAAGACGAAGCCGGCTCTCTCCAGCCGGCTTGCCACCCCCTCGAAGGAGACGCCCCATTAAGGAGACAAGACGCGGTGAGGCTACAGTGGTCACCCGCCGGACGGCAGCACTGTAGCCACGCTTACCTCGGCGAAGCCCTCGTCACCAAGATTGAGCAACAGTAACCGGCCACCGACAAGGCCCTGGACCGTGGGGCCTGCCTGTCGACCAAGGAGCCGGTAGCCGACGGGACCCACCAGCCGGCGGCCCCAGCAGCTGGCGCAGAAGCCGGAGAGCGAAGACACAGATGGCTGGGCCCCATGCCCAGTCGGATTACCATTGTACCCCCGGGGGGTAGGCCTATATAAACCCCCCGGGACACCCATGCAAAGAGGAGGGATCCCTGCTAGTTTTAGCCACCACGTAGGGAGGAGAAGAGAGCAAGCAGGCCCTTCTTCCTCCTCTCGCCAAACAGCTCAAGGAGCATCGTGTAGCTACTTGTTCATCTAGTGATCATGCAGAGACCCCGCAGAGCAGCAGTAGGGGTGTTATCTCCACGGAGAGCCCCGAAGCTGGGTAAGATTCACCGGCGTGCATGTCTTCGCCTAATCCCGTTTCCAGGCACCGGCGATGTTTTACTGGCTCCCACAATGATAAGCCACCCGTTGGCATATGTCGCACCTACCACCCGACATTGTCACAAACAACCCTAGAGTTCATACTAGAATTACACCTTAAGACACAAATCAACCAAAACCCTAATGTCACCTAGATACTCCAATGTCACCTCAAGTATCCATGGGTATGATTACACGATATGCATCACACAATCTCAGATTCATCTATTCAACCAACACATAGAACCTCAAAGAGTGCCCCAAAGTTTCTACCGAAGAGTCAAGACAAAAACGTGTGCCAACCCCTATGCATAGATTCTCAAGGTCACGGAACCCGCAAGTTGATCACCAAAACATACATCAAGTGGATCATAGAATACCCCATTGTCACCACAGGTATCCCACGCAAGACATACATCAAGTGTTATCAAATGCTTAAAGACTCAATCCGATAAGATACTTTCAAAGGGAAAACTCAATCCATTACAAGAGAGTAGAGGGGGAGAAACATCATAAGATCCAACTATAATAGCAAAGCTCGCGATACATCAAGATCGTATCACCTCAAGAACACGAGAGAGAGAGAGAGAGATCAAACACATAGCTACTGGTACATACCCTCAGCCCCGAGGGAGAACTACTCCCTCCTCGTCATGGAGCGCCGGGATGCTGAAGATGGCCACCGGAGAGGGATGCCCCCTCCGGCAGGGTGCCGGAATGGGTCTAGATTGGTTTTCGGTGGCTACAGAGGCTTCTGGCAGCGGAACTCCTGATCTATTATGCTCTTCGATAGTTTTAGGGTATATGGATATATATAGGCGGAAGAAATACATCAGGGGAGCCACGAGGGGCCCATGAGGGTGGAGGGCGCGCCCCCTGCCTCGTGCTCTCCTCGTTGATCCCCTGACGTGCACTCCAAGTCTCCTGTATTGCTTTCTTTCCAAAAAATAACTTTTTCGAAGGTTTCATTCCGTTTGGACTCCGTTTGATATTCCTTTTCTGTGAAACACTGAAACAAGGGGAAAACAAAAACTAGCACTAGGCTCTGGGTTAATAGGTTAGTCCCAAAAATCATATAAAATAGCATATAAATGCATATAAAACATCCAAGGTTGATAATATAATAGCATGGAACAATCAAAAATTATAGATACGTTGGAGACGTATCACTTGACAACCCCTTTATGGCGTTGGTTGCGAGGTTCTTATTTGTTTGTGTAGGTGCGTGGGACTTGAGTGTGATCTCCTACTGGATTGATACCATGGTTCTCAAAACTGAGGGAAATACTTATGCTACTTTGATGCATCACCCTTTCCTCTTCAAGGGAAAACCAACGTAGTGCTCAAGAGGTAGCATTCACCACCTCCATTGGTGCCCCGCCGATGATGCGTGAGTAGTTATTTGTATACCCTCGGTCTATAGTTAGTAGCTAGATGGCTTCCTCTCTCTGTGTTGATTCTCAATACAATGGTCTCTTGGATATCCATATGATGTAACTCTTTTGCGGTGTGTTTGTTGGGATCGATAAACTTTGAGTTTATGATCAGATCTATCTTTTTATATCCATGAAAGTATTTGAGTTTCTTTGATCTCTTTTATGCATGATTGCTTATAGCCTCATATTTCTTCTCCAATATTTGGGTTTTGTTTGGCCAACTTGATCTATTTATCTTGCAATGGGAAGAGGTGCTTTGTAGTGGGTTTGATCTTACAGTGCTTGATCCTAGTGACAGAAGGGGAACCGACACGTATGTATCGTTGCTACTAAGGATAAAACGATGGGGACTATCTCTACATAGATAGATATTTTCCACATCATGTCATCGTTCTTACTCTATTTCTCCATGAACTTAATACACTAAATGCATGCTGGATAGCGGTCGATGTGTGGAGTGATAGTAGTAGATGCAGGCAGGAGTCGGTCTAGTAATCTTGGACGTGATGACTATGTAATGATCATTGCTTGGATATCGTCATGAGTATTTGAAGTTCTATCAATTGCCCAACAGTAATTTGTTCATCCATCGAGAGAAGCCACTAGTGAAACCTACGCCCCCGGGTCTCTTTCTCATATTATTTGCCTTTGCGATCTATTTCCCTTTGATTTTATTTTCAGATCTATTAAACCAAAACCCCAAAAATACTTTGCTACAATTTATTCTTATTTATTTGGCGTTCGATCTATCAATCTACTACAAATTTACCTCACGTTTGTTTGCATCTTGAGGCGTCGTACCCCAAAAGGGACTGACAACCCCTTTAACACGCCGGGTTGCGAGAAGTTGTTATTTGTGTGCAGGTGCTATTTACGTTGTGTTGCTTGGTTCTCCTACTGGTTCGATAACCTTGGTTTCAAATCTGAGGGAAATAACTACCGCCGATGTGCTGCATCATCCCTTCACTACTAGGGAAAAGCCTAGCAGCAGCGCGGGTTTTAGGCCTATTAGTAGCGCGGGGCGATGCGCTACTAATAAGGCGCTACAGCTAACGTATAGCAGTAGCGTGCCTCCACCCACGCTACTGCTAGATCGACTTAGTAGTAGCGACTTCCCGGAGGAGCGCTACTGGTAATTAGTAGTAGTGCTTCTTGGTAACCCACAAGTATAGGGGATCGCAACAGCTCTCGAGGGTAGAGTATTCAACCCAAATTTATTGATTCGACACAAGGGGAGCCAAAGAATATTCTCAAGTATTAGCAGCTGAGTTGTCAATTCAACCACACCTCGAAACTTAGTATCTGCAGCAAAGTGTTTAGTAGCAAAGTAATATGATAGTGGTGGTAGCGGCAACAAAAGTCAAGACAACAAAAGTAATGTTTTTGGTATTTTGTAGTGATTGTAACAGTAGCAGTGGGAAAGTAAATAAGCGTAAACCAGTATATGGAAAACTCGTAGGCACCGAATCAGTGATGGATAATTATGCCGGATGCGGTTCATCATGTGAAAGAACATGCGGTGCCCCCATGTTTGGTTTTGGTAATTGATGACAATCTCTATGGACTAATGGTTGCCTTGAGTTATATTTGAAGGTTTTGTCCATAGGCTTTTCTTGGAGTACATGTGTTGGTTTCAAGGAGAGTTTGTGTCGACCAAGGTGCTATTCAAGGAATTACCTAAAGATTGGTCTTGTGAGAGGTTGATCAAGACTAAGTTAAAGAGTGAATCAAGTTGATCAACCCACAAAGCGTAGAAGATGTACCAAGAGGGATCAAGTGATCCCATGGTATGGTAAGCATTGTCAATTATGCTTTGTGTACTAACCCATGGTCTTCGTGAGGGTTCTTTGTGGGGTTAGGTTGCGGTGTGCAAGTTCAAGTGGAGCACCACGAAGAGATCAAATGCTTGAAGCTTGCTGTCCTTTGTGGTGACAATGGACCTGTGAAGATGTGCGGAAGAGTAGCTCACCCATAGTAGAGTATGGGGGAGCAATCAACTAGGCTTCATCGACTTAACACAATCAAGAAAGGTTGCGGTGTGCAAGTTCAAGTGGAGCATCACGAAGAGATCAAATGCTTGAAGCTTGTCGTCCATTGTGGTGACAATGGACATGTGAAGATGTGCGGAAGAAAGGCTCACCCATAGTGGAGTATGGGGGAGAAATCAACTAGTCTTCATCGAGCCAACACAATCAAGAAAGGTGGTCCAACTTAAGGAAGTCAAGATCGTCATCATCTAGCTCAAGTGGACCATGTGCAAGGCAAAGGTTTGCCCTTGATAGGTTTTCTATTTTACCGTTCTCATGATGGTAGTTGGGAGACCGGGTTATAGGATCGATTGCCGTACTATCAAGGGGGGCTCTCGATGATTAGCTTGATCGTATCGTTCGTTGAGAGCTCAAACCATTGCATCCTTGCATCATCTTTCTTGGTTCTTGTTTGGTTCTCTTTGTGAGTCTTAGAGCTTATGGTCATCTTGATGACAAGCTTGAGTTCATCGAAAACGGAGTTCGCATGCATCTTCTATGATGTTTTCGATGTTGGAGGTTTTGCCAATTCTGCTCGGTTGGAGGTTTCACTCCTCTTTTTGTTAGGCATACCTCCCCTGCCTCTTCTTACTATAACAGTCATAACATAGGGTGACACAGAACTAGCTCCAGTTCGTCAATGTAATGTAGGCATGTATTCCATATATAGTCATACATGCTTATGGAAAAGAACTTGCATGACATCTTTTGTCCTACCCTCCCGTGGCAGCGGGGTCCTATTGGAAACTAAGGGATATTAAGGCATCCGTTTAATAGAGAACCGGAACAAAGCATTAGCACATAGTGAATACATGAACTCCTCAAACTATGGTCATCACCGGGAGTGGTCCCGATTATTGTCACTTCGGGGTTGCCGGATCATAACACATAGTAGGTGACTATAGACTTGCAAGATAGGATCTAGAACTCTCATATATTGATGAAAACATAATAGGTTCAGATCTGAAATCATGGCACTCGGGCCCTAGTGACAAGCATTAAGCATAGCAAAGTCATAGCAACATCAATCTCAGAACATAGTGGATACTAGGGATCAGACCCTAACAAAACTAACTCGATTACATGATAAATCTCATCCAACCCATCACCGTCCAGCAAGCCTACGATGCAATTACTCACGCACGGCGGTGAGCATCATGAAATTGGTGATGGAGGATGGTTGATGATGACGACGACGACGAATCCCCCTCTCCGGAGCCCCGAACAGACTGCAGATCAGCCCTCCCGAGAGGTTTTAGGGCTTGGCGGCGGCTCCGTATCGTAAAACGCGATGATTTCTTCTCTCTGATTTTTTTCTCTTCGAAGCAAATATATAGAGTTGGAGTTGGCGTCGGAGGGTCAACAGGGGGCCCACGTGGTAGGGGGCGCGCCCTAGGGGGGGCGCCCCCCACCCTCGTGGAAAGGGTGTGGGCCCCCTGGTCTTCATATTTGGCGAGGATTTTTTATTGTTTTTTCTAAGACCTCCCGTGGAGTTTCAGGTCATTCCGAGAATATTTGTTTTCTGCACATAAAACAACATCATGGTAATTCTGCTGAAAACAGCGTCAGTCCGGGTTAGTTCCATTCAAATCATACAAGATAGAGTCCAAAACAAGGGCAAAAGTGTTTGGAAAAGTAGATACGACGGAGACGTATCAACTCCCCCATGCTTAGACCCTTGCTTGTCCTCAAGCAATTCAGTTGACAAACTTAAAGAAAGAAAGAAAAACTTTTACAAACTCTGTTTGCTCTTGTTGTTGTAACTATGTCAAGCCAGCATTCAAGTTTTCAGCATAGATCATAACTAACCACATTTGCAATAATTCTTAGGTCTCATCATTACTCATATCAATAGCATAATCAACTAGCAAGTAATAATAATAAATCTTGGATGACAACACTTTCTCAAAACAATCATAATATGATATAACAAGATGGTATCTCGCTAGCCCTTTCTGAGACCACAAAACATAAATGCAGAGCACCTTTAAAGATCAAGGACTGACTAGACATTGTAATTCATGATAAAAGAGATCCAATCATAGTCATACCCAACATAGATTAATAGTGATGAATGCAAATGACGGCTGTGCTCTCCAGCTAGTGCTTTTTAATAAGAGGGTGATGACTCAGCATAAAAGTAAATGGATAGGCCCTTCGCAGAGGGAAGCAAGGATTTTTAGAGGTGCCAGAGCTCGGTTTTGAAATAGAGATAAATTGTATTTTGAGCGGTATACTTTCATTGTCAACGTAACAACTAAGAGATGGTGATATCTTCCATGCTAAACACATTATAGGCGTTTCCCAAACAGAATGGTAAAGTTTATACCCCCCTCCACCAACAAGCATCAATCCATGGCTTGCTCGAAACAACGAGTGCCTCCAACATACATCAGGTCCCAGGGGAGTTTTGTTTGCAATTTTTTTGATTTAGTTTGCATAAAGCATGGGACTGGGTATCCCGGTGACCAGCCATCTTCTCGTGAGTGAGGAGCGGAGTCCACTCCTCTTGAGAATAACCCGCCTAACACGGAAGATAAGGACAACCTTTGTTGATACATGAGCTATTCGAGCATACAAAACAGAATGTTTATTTGAAGGTTTGGAGTTTGGCACATACAAATTTATTTGGAAGGGCAGGTAGATACCGCATATAGGAAGGTATAGTGGACTCATCTGGAATAACTTTGGGGTTTAAGGGATTGGATGCACAAGTAGTATTCCCGCTTAGTACAGGTGAAGGCTAGCAAAATATTGGGAAGCGTCCAATTAGAGAGCGACAACAGCCATGTACATGCATTAAAATTAATAAACATTGGATGCAAGCATGAGTAGGATATAATCCACCATGAACATAAATATCGTGAAGGCTATGTTGATTTGTATTCAACTACATGCGTGAACATGTGCCAAGTCAAGTCACTTAAATCATTCAAAGGAGGATACCACCCCATCATACCACATCATTATAACTCATAGCTAATCAAGCATGGCACAAGTAACTCTGATCTCTAATTGTCATTGCAAACATGTTTATTCATAATAAGCTGAATCAAGAACGCGGGACTCATCATATTTACAAAAACAAAAGAGGTCGAGTTCATACCAGCTTCTCTCATCTCAGTCAGTCCATCATATATCATCATAATTGCCTTTCACTTGCACGACCGAACGGTGTGAATGATAATAAGAGTGCACATGCATTGGACTAAGCTGGAATTTGCGATCATTCAATAAATAGGAGAAGACAAGGCAATATGGACTCTTGGGTTAATTCAACAATATTGCATAAAAGAGCCACTTCAACAATTTAATTATGGTCTTCTCCTACTGACCCCCAAAGAAAAGAAAGGAAATAAAACTATTTACATGGGAAAGCTCCCAACAAGTAAAAGAAGAACGGGAAATATTTTTGGGTTTTCTTTTTTTAATTATTACTACTATAGCAGAAAAGTAAACTACTACTATTTTTTTTGTTTTTCTTAAGGTTTATTAAACACACAGAAGAAAGCAGGAAAAAGGAAATAAACTAGCATGGATATTACAGTGAAAAAGTATGAGCAACGACATCTAGCAATGAGTGTGTGAAAATAAATGTAATGTCGGTGAGAAATATGTACTCCCCCAAGCTTAGGCTTTTGGCCTAAGTTGGTCTATAGCCACGGCTGGCCTGGCGGATATCCATAATAATAGCTGTTGGGGTCGTACTGTGACGAGGAGGAATAGTTGGGATCATATTGATGTGCGGCGGTTATTGCCTGCTGAGCTGCTGCGTGGAGTCGGGATGCCTTCGCTCTCCTCTCGTACTCTTCTGCCTCCTCTCTGGTAATAACATATCTTCCTTTTGCATGTGAATCAAGAAGGCAGGAGCAGAGAGAGTAATACGGAAAACACATCGTTTATCAAAAATTAAGCGGTATAAGAGAGGTGATTCAGACCTCTCGACAAACTGGTGCGAGGCCATAGAGTCATAATCTAAATATGCAGGGGGCAACTCCGTATCACCCTCACGAATGTCTATTTCAAGAAAATAAGCTAAGTGGGTTGCAAAAATTCCTCCAAAGAAATCTCCACTATGCCTATTATGATGCAACCTACGAGCTACAATGGCTCCCATATGATAAGATTGGTCTCCTAACACAGCACTCCTAAGAATGTTGAGATCAGGGACACACATGTGACATGCTTCATCCTTAGCATTTATGCATCTACCGATGAAAAGAGCAAAATAATGTATAGCAGGAAAGTGAATGCTCCCTATGGTAGCCTGCGTTATATCTCTGGATTCCCCCACAGTTATACTAGCAAGAAAGTTTATAAATTCTGATTTAGGGGGATCCCTAATACTGCCCCATGATGGAAGTTCACAAGCAGAAGTGAAATCCTCTAGGTCCATGGTATAAGATTTGTCATAAAGATCAAACATGACTGAAGGAGAATTACGTGAAGATGAATACTCAAACCTCCTCACAAATGAACTTGTGAGATCATAATACTGGGGGCATTTGTTAGCCTCAAAATCCTCAAGACCGGCATTGCGCAAATATGCTTTGAATTCTTCTTTAATTCCCGCACGGTCCATAAAATTTTCTGACGGCCATTCGCAAGGCCGTACTGGAGCGTCTCTTGGTGGATCCTCGTCAGCATCACGCATAGAAATCCTGGGTCCTTGCTTCTTAGAGGAACCACCTTGGAACATCTTCCTAAACATATTGTTTTTCTCTAAAAAAATCTGAAATTTTTAGTAACTTTGAAATAGAAGTGAACCAAACTCAATTAAACGGATAGCAACTACTCCTACAAGTGCCTAGAGCCTATATCAAGCATTAGAACTACTAGGAACCATATAAATTTGACATGAAAGCTCAAGAACATGGTCACCTATGCAGCACAAATTTGCAGAGAATAAAGCACTAGAATAAAAACGAATTGGACCAATGGAGGAGTCACATATCAAGGAACAATCTCCCCAAGCAGTTTTGCGAGAGGTGCTTTGAGCAAGGAGATCGAAAATCACAGCAAAAGTGGCTGGAACTCGTGCTTGAGTTGGTTTTTCGGGTTTGTGTGAGACAGAGGAAGAAGATGGGTGTTGTAATAAGTGGAGGAGGGCCACTGTGGGCCCACGAGGCAGGGGGCGCGCCCTATAGGGGGCGCCCACCACCCTCGTGGTCAGGTGGCAGCTCCTCCCGCGGTGATTTTTGCACAGTAAATCCTCAAATATTCTCGAAAAAATCATATCAAATTGGCATGGCATTCTGAGGATTTTTATTTTTGGGATATTTTTATATTGCACGGATAAGTGAGGAAACAGACAGAAAAATACTAATTTTACTTTATTTAATAATAACAGAAAATATAAAGAGGGTACAGAAGTTTGTGCTTCTAGTTTCATCCTCTCATGCTCATCAAAAAGAATTCGCTAACAAGGTTGATCAAGTCTTGTTAACAGACTCATTCCGATAATCATGAAACCGGAGAAATTTCGAATAACACTAAGTTACCTCAACGAGGATATGCACATCGCCTATAATAAGAATATCATATTTTTTCTTGACAGTAGGAAGAGGAAATTTGAAATCTCCAAATATAATTGATGGAATTTTCCCAATAGAATTGATACTATGAACTTGAGGTTGTTTCCTCGGAAAGTGTACCGTATGCTCATTACCATTAACATGAAAAGTGACATTACCTTTAGTGCAATCAATAACAACCGCCGCAATATTAAGAAAAGGTCTTCCAAGAATAATAGACATACTATCATCCTCGGGAATATCAAGAATAACAAAGTCCGTTAAAATAGTAACGTTTGCAACCACAACAGGCACATCCTCACAAATACCGACAGGTATAGCAGTTGATTTATCAGCCATTTGCAAAGATATTTCAGTAGGTGTCAACTTATTCAAGTCAAGTCTACGGTATAAAAAGAGAGGCATAACACTAACACCGGCTCCAAGATCACATAAAGCAGTTTTAATATAATTTCTTTTAATGGAGCAAGGTATAGTAGGTACTCCGGGGTCTCCAAGTTTCTTTGGTATTCCACTCTTAAAAGTATAATTAGCAAGCATGGTGGAAATTTCAGCTTCCGGTATCTTTCTTTTATTAGTAATGATATCCTTCATATATTTAGCATAAGGATTTGTTTTGAGCACATCAGTTAATCGCATACGCAAAAATATAGGCCTAATCATTTCAGCAAAGCGCTCAAAATCCTCATCATCCTTTTTCTTGGATGGTTTTGGAGGAAAAGGCATGGTTTCTGAACCCAAGGTTCTCTTTCTTTACCATGTTTCCTAGCAACAAAGTCTCTTTTATCATAACGTTGATTCTTTGATTGTGGGTTATCAAGATCAACATCGGGTTCAATTTATACATCATTGTCATTACTAGGTTGAGCATCATTATGAAAATCAGCATTAACATTTTCATTAGATTCAGGCTCATTACCAAATTGTGTTTCAGCATCAGACATAGATATATCATTTGGATTATCAGGTGGTTCAGCAATAGGTTCACTAGAAGTTTGCACAATTCTATCATTTTCCTTTTTCTTCTTTTTAGAAGAACTAGGAACATCAATATTATTTCTCTGAGAATCTTGCTCGGTTCTCTTAGGGTGACCTTCAGGATACAAAGGTTCCTGAGTCATTCTACCAGTTCTAGTAGCCACTCTAACAACATAATCATTTTTCTTTCTATTCATTTCATCAAGCACTTCTTTTTGAGCCTTAAGTACTTGTTCTACTTGAGTGGTAACCATAGAAGCATGTTTGCTAACAAGTTTAAGTTCACCTTTAATATCAGCCATATAATCACCCAAGTGTCTAATCATATAAGCATTTTCTTTTAATTGTCTACCAAAATAAGTATTGAAGTCGTCTTGCTTATACATAAAGTTATCAAACTCATCCAAGCATTGACTAGCAATTTTAGTAGGAGGAACTTCAGCTTTATCATATCTATAGAGAGAATTTACCTTTACTACCTATGTCGGGATATCGGGATCAGGAGATTTGTCGGTGTCAAAACCGGCGGATCTCGGGTAGGGGGTCCCGAACTGTGCGTCTAGGCCGGATGGTAACTGGAGACAAGGGACACAATGTTTTACCCAGGTTCGGGCCCTCTTGATGGAGGTAAAACCCTACGTCCTACTTGATTAATATTGATGATATGAGTAGTACAAGAGTAGATCTACCATGAGATCAGAGAGGCTAAACCCTAGAAACTAGCCTATGGTATGATTGTATGTTCGTCCTATGGACTAAAGCCCTCCGGTTTATATAGACACCGGAGAGGGCTAGGGTTACACAGAGTCGGTTACAATGGAGGAGATATCCCTATCCGTATTGCCTAGCTTGCCTTCCACGCCAAGTAGAGTCCCATCCGGACAGGAGACGAAGTCTTCAATCTTGTATCTTCATAGTCTAACAGTCCGGCCAAAGGATATAGTCCGGCTGTCCGGAGACCCCCTAATCCAGGACTCCCTCAGTAGCCCCTGACACGTCTTGTCAAAGCAGAGATCGTGTTCCCCCAATTACGGGATTCTCATTAATACGGTCGTGGGTAACCCAACCGTGTCTAGGACTCCTAGATTATAGGCAAGTACCAAACGGCTACGGAGAGGATGCTTGATATTCACCCTCTTCATAAAGGGACAAGGTTTTCGCCTTTTCCCTCTTGTGCTTAATCGAACCCCTCCCCCGCCTCGAGTTCTAACACCCAAAGCCCAGGTCAGGTGCTCTGGATCCTCATTCATGTCCGGATCCAGCCTTCAAGGCCGATGGATGCCCTCCTCCGTCACGGAAGAGGACATCAAGAAGTTGAGGGAGGCCAGATACCTGACCGCCGAGGTTTCGCATCGGCTGCCTGCTCGAGGGCAGGTCGTCCCCACTCCCGAACCCAACGAGAATGTCGTGTTCGTCTCCCACTTCCTCCGAGGCCTAGGCCTCACTCTGGATCCCTTCGTCAGGGGTTTGATGTTCTATTACGGGCTAGATTTCCACGATCTAGCTTCAGACTCCTTTCTCCACATCTCGACATTTATTGTCGTGTGTGAGGCCTTCCTCCGCATTACCCCTCACTTCGGTCTATGGCTCAATACCTTTGAAGTGAAGCCGAAGATGATCGAGGGGCAACATGCAGCGTGCGGAGGCGCGTCAATAAGCAAGATGGCAGGAGCTCCATGGCCGAAAGGTTCTTTTCCAGAGGTGTCCGGATTATGGCAACAGGAGTGGTTTTACATCACGGCTCCCAGAAGTACCAAGTGGGCGGCTGCCCCCGCTTTCCACTCAGGCCCCCACCACAACTGATGTCATGGATTAGCAGAGCACTGAGCTGGGGTCCAGCCAAGGACGTGCCTATACTGCAAAGCCGCATTCAAGATCTCTTCGAGGGAGACTTTAATTTGGTTGTGGTAGTGCAAGTTATGCTGGTTCATCGAGTCCAGCCCTGCAAACGCCGGCCCCTTTGCTTGTGGGAGTTCAACCCAGAAGGACCGCGTGCCATTCAAAGTTTCCTCGGCTTGACGCACAAGGAGATGTACAAGTCATTCTTCAGACCTCAAATAGAGTGTCCAGATACTACCGAGGACGTGGGCCTGAGCAGTAACCGCGCCACCGAACAAGTAAGTAATCCTCTAGCCAAACACACTGTCTTTTATTCATCATGAAGTTATTTCTGAGAGATCGCTCTTTGACCAGGACTGGCTAACAAAGGCAAAGATGATTCGATGTTTGGCCCCCCTCCCTGAGGGTTTGGAAAAACCGGTATTGGAGAAGATGCTCGAGCTCACACCTTGCCCGGAGCCCTCGAAGGAAGATACAGGGGGGAATAATATGGGCGGAAGCGGGCCCCCATCGCTGCTAGTTCCAACCGAGGGAATGAGCGCCTCCATAAAGGAGGATAACCGAGGGAGGAAGAGGACTGCTTCCGAGGATCCGGAAGCCGAGGCCTCCAAACGAGAGAAAAAGTCTCCCACAGAGGGTCCTGCCTCGGGAGGTGCTCTTGCTGCACAAAGTCCGCGGTGGGATCAGCCCTCCAATGAGTCGTAAGTGATCCAAAAAATACTTTAATAGTGAAGGTATACTACCTTTCCTCTAAGGAGAATAACCGCCGCATATATAATGTAGTTCAGGTCTTAGCCCTTCTCAGCTGAGCTCGTCTTCGGGGGATCTTCTTCCGGAGATGATGGAGAGCGAAACGCCTCCCCCGGACTCCTCCGCTCAAGAAGAGGGCGACCCCGAAGTGTCGTCACGGAGGGCCTCTCCGGATCCGGTGAGGCCAGAAGATAATCCCATAGTCACCCGAAGTCCCCAACGTCTGGCTCTTGATGAGAGTAAACAAAAGAGTCCGGCACCATCTGGTATGCGGTCGGACATTCTGAGGGAGCTGTTGGGGCGAGCGGCCATCTCAGAAGAATACCATACGCTGATGGGTACGGTGATGGAAAGAATTTCGTCCGCCAAAAGCGGATTACATGAAGCCTTTATGAGTCTACTGACAGGCTTTGAGGTACGTGAAATAATATTTGATAGTACCACACATGTTAGGTGTGCCCTGTGTAGATAGTATCCCCTGAGACTCTAGTTATCATCGAGAACAGCGGCGAACAGAGGATCATAGTTCTAGGCAATAACCAGACTGCCTTTATGTGCAGGTGGTGGAAGCTCCGGTGGCTAGCCGGACTAGTGAGTTTGCCGAATTAAAGCGGCAACTTGATGCGGCAGACGCTGACATCGAGCTTGTTAACAAGCGGTTTGACGAATGACATGGTAAGTAATGTTTTCTGGTGAATGTCACATAATAAGAGCAGCATGATGCCAGTATCTTTAATATGTTGTGACTGCAGACGGAGCTGCCACCGTGGAGACCCTTTAGGCGAAACTCGCCCGAGCCAAGGAACAAGCGAGGGTTAGTAATGCGGCTGCTTTGAAGGCGGCCGAAGAGTTAAGAGCCGAGAAGGTCGCCCATTGCGAAAGCAAAGGAAAGATGGCCAAGATGGCCGTAGAATTAAAAGGCACTGCCGGCCGTTGCCAGTTCCTTGAAGAAGAGAACCGAGTGAAGGCAGCGGACCTTGAGAAGGCCACTATGGCGACCAAAGACAGTCGCTCTGCTATGAGGGCGAAGAAGGAGGAGCTGCGTGAAGCCGGGGATATTGCGGCTGGAAAGCCCTTTCTGCTGCGGAGGAAGTTCGGAGATCCGCGGTATGCCCCTCTGGATCGGCTGTGGAGTTCGGCAGACGCATATATGGACTTGGCGGCGAGTGCTGTCGATGCGGTCGAATACTTCCAAGATCAATCAGATCGTGAAGTGGACAAGCTATTCTGGTCGCAATTCAACGTTCCAGAGCATCCGCTTCCCTTGACTGATCAGCTAGCCGAATGGGCCGAACTTAATAGGTTGTCCGGACTCGCCATGAGGTCTGTTGTAGATCATTTGTGGCCGGAGAAGCCGAAGCCGAACAACTATTTCAGCTTAGTGCAGCAGTTCCTTGGCGCGGTGCCGCGCGTCAACGCGATGAAGAGGTCGGTGTGCATAGAAGGCTCGCGGATGGCCTTTGCCCGTGTCAAAGCATACTGGGCGGAGATGGATGCTACCACTGTTTCGGCGCAAGGTTCGGCCATAGGCCGAGTAGCTGCCGAGCACTATTTTGAAGAGGTTCTTGAGGGTGCTCATTTCATAGAGTCCCAGTGCTCAAAGAATATTATGTTTGAATGACATGTATTCCCATTGTAAAGACAATGTTTTTATGAAATATAGTAAGGCTGTATTTATACTTTTGCCGGAAAGTAATGTGATGCCTCCTGTGCGGCCGTTTATGTATATATGTATATAACCTGAAAGATTGCAGTCATCGGCTTCAACCCCCACGCATATAATGCGGAGGTGCTCACAAAAAACACGTGTTCACACTTAACCCAACGTCTTGGTCCTATTAAGAAGGTGATAGCGCAGCGAACGAGGCAACCAGACTATAATGCTTTAATACTTTCACTTAGCCATAGGAGTTTGACAGTGGGGCTACTAGATAGCCCCTGGTGGCTCCGCACTCTCCTGATCTCAGGGTGCGTGCATGCCTGGCCGGAAAGTGGCCCTTCGTTAAGGCGGAGGAATTCTATCATTCTGATAGGTCATCGAGTGGTTGACCAGTCTCACGCTATATCATGACAGTCAGTTTTCGGCTTTCTCTACTGAGGTGCTTGTCCGGATGAACTAGGGCACAATCGCATTAGTTCTCCTGGTGCTGCCTTAGCCGATAAAGTGGAACGTAAGGCACCAAAACACAGGAGCTGGGCAAACCCAACATTTGACCAAAGACAATGATTCGGAGCTGATGCATATAAGGCCAAACTCGCGACGCTGAACACTCCCTAAGGTATTCGGTCTTTATGGTATAAACCGGGCCTAAATAGTGCCCTTTGTAAGAAGCCCCTTGTGTCTAGGTACGTGCATTATTCTGACGTGGCCACATGCCAAGGCGTCAGCATCCTTCTCAGTTCTACTAAGAATTCGAGGGATGTGTATCAACAAGAGACAGTAAAAAAGGTTTACGCAGGGTCTTAATCTAAAAGGAATCCTTGGAGCGGGTCCCTGCTGCACGTCTGCGCCTGTGTCTTTGTTGTGTCGTATCCTGGACGGGTGTAGCAGGATGATCATCTGTAAAAGAGAGGAACTTAGGTGAAAAAATTGTCGTGCAAAAAGATAGTTTTTAAAGAAACCATGTATAACTAAAAATGAGTAGAAATTGCCACTTGTCTGCACGTGTTGAGCCCCTTGTATTTGTAATAGGGGTGTGGCCATCAATCCGGTACAAATTACATATAGCAGCGCCGGACTCGTCTAACCGCGTCCGTGGTCTTGACAACCTATCAAATGCTTTAGTTGGTGAGGCCGTTTTTAGTGTGCGGCTGCCAAGGCAGTCGCATTCTCTTCGGCGCGCAAAGATCGCTTAATACTTCCGTTCACTGTAATTATGCCACGTGGACCGGGCATCTTGAGCGTGAGGGAAGCGTAATGCGGTATTGCATTAAAGCGAGCAAAAGCTTCGCGTCCAAGTAGTGCTTGATAACCGCATTGGAACGGAGCAATGTGGAAGGTTAAATGTTCGCTATGGGAGTTATCGGGGAAGCCGAATATAACCTTTAATAGCAGGGAGCCCGTGCAGTGAGCCCCTGGGCCTGGCATTACTCCTTTAAAGGTAGTGTTGCTATGGCAAATTTGCGTTGGGTCTATCCCCATTTCGTGGATTGTATCCTGGTATATCAGGTTTAAACTGCTGCCACCGTCCATCAGGACTCGTGCAAAGTGGTATCCGTCAATTATTGGGTCTAATACCAGGGGAGCCCATCCTGCCCGCCGGATACTTGCTGAGTAATCATGATGGTCGAAAGTGACCGGTTGAGACGACTAGTGGCCGGTTTCGCGGTGATAGGCCCTTGGGCATATTTATCTGGGAGGGCCGCTTTGCTTCCCTTGATCACGTGTAATACGTTGACTATTTTGTCTTATGATGGAAACTTCTTTTGTTCCCCAGTGTCTTGCTTGAGAGGCTCATCCTCATCTTCGCTTGGTGTATCCTCCCCCTTGTGTATGGCGTTGAGCTTGCCGGACTGCTTGAAGACCCAACATTCTCTGTGGGTATGATTAGCGGGTTTACCAGGGGTGCTATGGATCTGACATACTTGGTCCAGAATTTTGTTCAGGCTGGATAGTTCATCTGTGGCGCCTTTAGAGGGCGACTTTTGCTGACCTGGCCGAGAGCTTCGGAATCCGGCATTTACCGCCGTGCTCTTCGGGCTGTCTTCTTTATTCCGACGCCTATTATTTTTGCTGCGTCGTGATTTCCTATTTTCATCTCTAACTTCGGATGTGCTTGGGTCGCTGGTGCTGCATCTGGCTAGCCAGCTGTCCTCACCCGCGCAAAAGCGGGTCATGAGGCTTGTTAATGCTGCCATTGTTCTCGGCTTTTCTCGGCCGAGGTGTCTGGCAAGCCATTCATCGCGGACGCTATGCTTAAAAGCTGCCAAGGCTTCGGCGTCCGGACAGTCAACTATTTGGTTCTTCTTAGTAAGAAAAATGTTCCAAAGCTTTCAGGCTGACTCTCCGGGCTGCTGAGTTATATGACTCAAATCGTCCGCATCCGGGGGTCGGACATAAGTCCCTTGAAAATTTGCCTGAAAAGCGTCTTCGAGCTCTTCCCAGCTTCCAAAGGAGTTTTCGGGGAGGCTTTTAAGCCAGTGCCGAGCTAGCCCTTTGAGCTTGAGGGGTAAGTACTTGATGGCGTGGCGATCATCTCCTCGAGCCATATGGATATGGAGGATATAGTCCTCAATCCAGACCCCAGGGTCTGTTGTTCTGTCGTATGCCTCTATGTTTACGGGTTTGAATCCCTCTGGAAATTCATGGTCCAGCACCTCATCGGTGAAACATAGGGGGTGTGAGGCACCCCTGTATCTGGGTGTACCACGTTGTTCTGATGTTTGTTGTGTTACATCATATGCTGGGGCGCGCTTGCGTGGTCCATAGATGGATCTGGTTGCGTCGTCCTTTTGGTGCGAGCCCTCGCGTGGATCGCGTATTGGCTTGTGAGTGGCGTTGTTTGCCGCTCTATGTTGGTCGTGAGGACGTCTATCCGGCCAGGTGGCCATTTTGATTTTTGGTTGTGGGGGATCTAGGGCCTCCTCATCGAATTCGGGTAGAAACTTCCGCTTCGGGTAGCTCTTGGTGGGGCGATTACCACCATACTTTGCTGCTATGTTGAGTACTTTACTCCATCTGATTTGGAGTGTGTCTTGCGCAGCCTTGAGCCTTTGCTTCTGCTTTTTAAGACTCCTCGCGGTGGCAACAAGCCTTTGACGGGCATTCTGCTGCTCTGGGTGCCTGTCCGGAGTTATGTCATCCAGACTATTATCTTTGACAGAATCGGTTTGTTCGGTTTGATTCTCCGTATTGCCGTGGTCCGGCAGTTGTTCGCCCTGCTCCAACGCTGGGTCTGTATGATCGTTATTTCTGCCGAGGCGGGATTTGGGGTGGCGCTTACGCCGCCGCTTTGACTGCTTCTCGAGGGGACAAGCCTTCGTTGCGTCCTTCCGTTCCTCCTCATCGTCTTCTTTTGGTGTGTCCACCATGTATACGTCACATGATGAGGTGGACATCCAGTGCCATGTGGGCGGTGGTTCCTCTTCGCCTCCCACATCGTCGTCCATACCGTCGATGTCTTCGCAGTCGAAGTCGAGCATGTCAGTTGAGTCATCGACAGTGGCTACTAAGTGGGTGGTGGGTGGGCCTCGAATTTCTTCGTCGTCCGCATCCCAGTCCTGCCAGACATAGTTCGGCCAGGATCCTCCTGACAGGGAGAGAGACCCTAATGAGTTCAGTATGTCGCCAAAGGGCGAGTGCTGAAAAATATCCGCGGAGGTAAAATCCATGATCAGCGCCCAATCGGATTCGACAGGAACGGGCGCAGGCGGTTCGGAGTCCGTGGCCGGAGAAGGATCCAGCAGTTTAACAACACGGCTCTTGTGCAAGGCAAGGTCGATGTTCGGCTCGATCGCCGCTGAGGGTAAGGCCTCCGTGGCAGGGTCCATCCACCCGTCCGCGGAAGGCGCAACTGGCTCCGATTGAGGGTCGGAGCGGCTGCCGGTGCGATCTCCTTAACACTATCCGATGGGAGAGCTAAGTCATGCTCATCGTGACCGCGTGGCGCACAAGGCAGAGGCTTGAATCCGTCGAAGATCAAATCTCCACGAATATCGGCCGTGTAGTTTAAGCTTACAAACCTGACCTGGTGGCCAGGGGCGTAACTTTCAATCTGCTCTAGATGGCCAAGCGAATTGGCCCGCAGTGCAAAGCCACCGAACATGAAGATCTGTGCGGGGAGAAAAGTCTCACCCTGGACCGCACCGCTATCGATGATAGTAGGAGCCATCAAGCCTAACGGCGACGACACGGAGGAACTCTCAATGAAAGCACCAATGTCGGTGTCAAAACCAGCGGATCTCGGGTAGGGGGTCCCGAACTGTGCGTCTAGGCCGGATGGTAACAGGAGACAAGGGACACAATGTTTTACCCAGGTTCGGGCCCTCTTGATGGAGGTAAAACCCTACGTCCTGCTTGATTAATATTGATGATATGGGTAGTACAAGAGTAGATCTACCACGAGATCAGAGAGGCTAAACCCTAGAAGCTAGCCTATGGTATGATTGTATGTTCGTCCTATGGACTAAAGCCCTCCGGTTTATATAGACACCGGAGAGGGCTAGGGTTACACGGAGTCGATTACAATGGAGGAGATATCCCTATCCGTATTGCCTAGCTTGCCTTCCACGCCAAGTAGAGTCCCATCCGGACACGAGACGAAGTTTTCAATCTTGTATCTTCATAGTCTAACAGTCCGGCCAAAGGATATTGTCCGGCTGTCCGGAGACCCCCTAATCCAGGACTCCCTCAAGGTTCTTCAGTAAAAAAATAATTGAGATCATATGTTTATTCAACAGGTGGTGAATTAAGACCATGTATTTCTTCAATAGGAGGTAAATTCTTAACATCTTCAGCTTTAATACCTTTTTCTTTCATAGATTTCTTTGCTTCTTGCATATCTTCGGGACTGAGAAATAGAACACCTCTCTTCTTTGGAGTTGGTTTAGGAATAGGCTCAGTAATTGGAGCAGGAGCTAGCTCCGGAGGTGCCCAATTATTTTCATTTGTTAACATATTATTCAATAGAATTTCAGCTTCATCCGGTGTTCTTTCCCTGAAAAGAGAACCAGCACAACTATCCAGGTAATCTCTGGAAGCATCGGTTAGTCCACTATAAAAGATATCAAGTATTTCAGGTTTCTTAAGAGGATGATCAGGCAAAGCATTAAGTAACTTGAGAAGCCTCCCCCAAGCTTGTGGGAGACTCTCTTCTTTAATTTGCACAAAGTTGTATATTTCCCTTAAAGCAGCTTGTTTCTTATGAGCAGGGAAATATTTAGCAGAGAAGTAATAAATCATATCCTGGGGACTACGCACACAACCAGGATCAAGAGAATTAAACCATATCTTAGCATCACCCTTTAATGAAAACGGAAATATTTTGAGTAAATAGAGGTAACATGATCTCTCATTATTAGTGAACAGGGCAGCTATATCATTTAACTTAGTAAGATGTGCCACAACAGTTTCAGATTCATAGCCATAAAATGGATCAGATTCAACCAAAGTAATTATATCAGGATCAACAGAGAATCCATAATCTTTATCAGGAACACATATAGGTGAAGTAGCAAAAGCAGGATCGGGTTTCATTTTATCTCTAAGTGATTCTTTGTTCCATTTAATTAATAACCTCTTAAGCTCATATCTATCTCTGCAAGCTAAAATAGCTAAAGAAGCATCTTGATCAAATAAATAACCCTCTGGAATAATAGGCATATTTTCATCATCACTATCATCATCATATTCAGATTCAATAATTTCTTTTTCTCTAGCCCTAGCAATTTGTTCTTCTAGAAAATCACTAAGTGGCACAGTAGTATCAGGCATAGAAAGCAGTTTCACCATAAGTATCACGCATAGCAGAAGTGGCATCATCAATAACATGCGACATATCAGAACGAATAGCAGAAGCAGATGTAGGTGTCGCAAACTTACTCATAACAGAAGGTGAAACAAGTGCAGAGCTAGATGGCAGTTCCTTACCTCCCCTCGTAGTTGAGGGATAGATCTTGGTTTTTGGATCTCTCAAGTTCTTCATAGTGTCCAGCAGATATGAATCCCAAGTGACTCAAAGAATAGAGCTATGCTCTCCGGCAACGGCGCCAGAAATTAGTCTTGATAACCCACAAGTATAGGGGATCACAACAGCTTTCGAGGGTAGAGTACTCAACCCAAGTTTATTGATTCGACACAAGGGGAGCCAAAGAATATTCTCAAGTATTAGCAGCTGAGTTGTCAATTCAACCACACCTGGAAACTTAGTATCTGCAGCAAAGTGTTTAGTAGCACAGTAATATGATAGTGGTGGTAGCGGCAACAAAAGTAAAGACAGCAAAAGTAATGTTTTTGGTATTTTGTAGTGATTGTAACAGTAGCAGCAGGAAAGTAAATAAGCGTAAACCAGTATATGGAAAACTCATAGGCACCGGATCAGTGATGGATAGTTATGCCGGATGCGGTTCATCATGTAACAGTCATAACATAGGGTGACACAGAACTAGCTCCAGTTCGTCAATGTAATGTAGGCATGTATTCCGTATATAGTCATACGTGCTTATGGAAAAGAACTTGCATGACATCTTTTGTCCTACCCTCCCGTGGTAGTGGGGTCCTATTGGAAACTAAGGGATATTAGGGCCTCCTTTTAATAGAGAACTGGAACAAAGCATTAGCACATAGTGAATACATGAACTCCTCAAACTATGGTCATCACCGGGAGTGGTCCCGATTATTGTCACTTCGGGGTTGCCGGATCATAACACATAGTAGGTGACTATAGACTTGCAAGATAGGATCTAGAACTCTCATATATTGATGAAAACATAATAGGTTCATATCTGAAATCATGGCACTCGGGCCCTAGTGACAAGCTTAAGCATAGCAAAGTCATAGCAACATCAATTTCAGAACATAGTGGATACTAGGGATCAAACCCTAACAAAACCAACTCGATTACATGATAAATCTCATCCAACCCATCACCGTCCAGCAAGCCTACGATGCAATTACTCACGCACGGCGGTGAGCATCATGAAATTGGTGATGGAGGATGGTTGATGATGACGACGGCGACGAATCCCCCTCTCCGGAGCCCCGAACGGACTCCAGATCAGCCCTCCCGAGAGGTTTTAGGGCTTGGCGGCGGCTCCATGTCGTAAAATGCGATGATTTCTTCTCCCTGGTTTTTTCTCTCCGAAAGCAAATATATAGAGTTGGAGTTGGCGCCGGAGGGTCAACAGGGGGCCCACGAGGTAGGGGGCGCGCCCTAGGGGGGGCGCCCCCCACCCTCGTGGAAAGGGTGTGGGCCCCCTGGTCTTCATATTTGGTGAGGATTTTTTATTGTTTTTTCTAAGACCTCCCGTGGAGTTTCAGGTCATTCCGAGAATATTTGTTTTCTGCACATAAAACAACATCATGGTAATTCTGCTGAAAACAGCGTCAGTCTGGGTTAGTTCCATTCAAATCATACAAGATAGAGTCCAAAACAAGGGCAAAAGTGTTTGGACAAGTAGATACGACGGAGACGTATCACTTCTCCCTGCCCGCGCTGCTACTATTATTTCGTATTTTATTTCTTTTTTATTTTATGTTGTATTCGTACACCTTTACACAACTTTTGATACAACATGAATTTAGAAATTGTTTTTACATCATAATGAGTTATTACATCACGGGGTGAAAGAACCGTGGACTAGTTTCAAGTGGATGGACATCCACTTGAAACTAATCCGCGGTTCTTTCACCCAATGATATAATAAATATCATCATCATATCATTAACAACTTATCATCATAATACATCATTTTCATATAACACCTCCTCAAGATCATCATTTTCATCAATGAGACATCACATAGCAAATTGGTCACTAGTCGTAATCACAAGTACTCCTCATCATCAACTCTAACACATTGTATCGCATAATAAACATATTGTACCTCATATGACCTACTACGTTCTCTTAGGACCTACTATATTCTCTAAGGTAAAATAGCAAAAAACAAGATAGCCCCTCACTCTCCATTATGGAGAATGAAGATTATCCTATCTCCAATTCTTGCCTTTCGCTTAATGTTACTTCCAAGAACCTCCTTGCGAATGTCCAAACATTTTTCCATTCTTTGATTAGCATGTGTTCACCGGTTTTAGAAATTCGATATGCACAGGTGAGCTCCTTAGATTGACCTGGCTGTATGTTCAGAACTGCAAGGCGACCATTCTGATACATCAGATGGGGCACACAATCCATCGGGATTTTCTATTGAAAAACATAGTAATAACTTCGTAGTTAGCAATGATGTACTAGTTTTAGAAGTATGCAAAAGATGCACAGATGTCGTAATTGTAAAAAATCTTACCAGGGTATCTCCATAGAAGTTACCATGGTTCAACACGTGCACTAGTGGCACGTATTCACCATAATTTGGAGGAATTCAATAATAGGTATTGTAATTCTCAAGATAAGTACAATAAGCAATCAGATGACTTTTCTCCTTATAAGTTAATTCGGAGCCATCAGTGTAGTGGGTTTTGTCTACCATCTTCTACACATTCTTTGAAGATTCAAAATAAGCTGTCAATGGAAATAAGCTGTCAAATATTTTGAAATAAACAATATAAATTAGTTAATAACTATGTTTGAGAAACTCACATTGCGGTAGAATCGGAAGCGTATCAACAAGGACCCAAATGTCCATATTGTCTTGCTCGATGTCAGGATCACCAAGATCCATGGTGACAATCATACCCTCATAAAAACCATACATTTTGCAAAGTGCTTCCCAATTTTGGCAACCAAAATGGGTTACGCTCTGAGAATTGTATAGATTTACTTCAACATCGATATCATGATGGGTCCTTAGGTGTATTTTCTTTGTTTGAAAATTTTCATGGTCTTCAAAACCCATCCTCTCCAAGACATAGCGTCTTGCATGGCATGGGATAAGCTAGTCGAATTGTAAAATATGAAAATTAGACGTTGAAATAGTTGAAGTCATGCTTAATTACGAAAAAAACACTTGTCATTGTTGTGAACCATTTCAACATCGAAGGTCTCCTCGAGCTTAATGCTTAAGCGCCAATCTTTGTCCAGCTCAACGAACCTGTCGCACATACCTCGATCGTCGTGGCACCAGCTGCACTCCCCTGGGAGACTGTCGTCGTCTGAGTACGACATTTCCTACGTTCATAATTCAGAGATTAAACTTGTACAATTAAATATATGTACTAAAAACCTAAATTAGATCATTATTTTTCAAAAAATCCAGGCCACTCGATATTTCCTACATATTCTAGCACAAGTCATGCCAGAATTCACGGAAAAATCCGGCATGACCTTTGCTAAAAAAGGACATATTGAGCGCCTGAAATTTGCCGGAACGGAAATTAATCAACACTCCGGCAAAACATAGGCCACTCGGAGGTGTAAACTGAACATGAACGGCCACTTGGGCAACCACATATCCTATTTGAGCAACACAAGATATACATGGATATTTGGCTGGTCTCACCTCGATGTCGGAGGGGGTCGGTGACGGGGATGACGGCGGGGATGATGGAGGGGCTCCGTGATTTCTGCAAAAGCAAAAACCGTATAAGTTATCACTAATACATCCCGAATAATTGCTTAAACTAAAAAATAACAACAAATATGACATGTTCAACTAGTTTTATTAATTCAACTAGTTCTTACTAAATATAAACTTACTATAAATAGAAAAAAACTAGTTCTTTCTAAAAATAAAGTAGTTCAACTAGTTATATTAATTATCTTACTAAAAATACATTAGTTCTATTAATTCAACTAGTTCAACTAGTTTATTAATTTACTTACTAAACTAGTTCAACTACAACTAAAGTAGTTCAACTAGTTTATTAATTTACTTACTAATTATTTTAAACACTTACTAAAAACAGTAAAAATAAACTACATTATACAATAGTTAACTAGTACCATCACTACTACTAATTAACATCTACTACTGCTAAAA
>NC_041388.1:605563137-605582818 GCF_002162155.2 Triticum dicoccoides
GATCGAGAGGCGGCGACGGGGTTGGGGGAGGCGACGGCGATGGTGAGGTCAAGAGCAGCGGTGAGGTCGAGAGCGGAGGGGGTGGGGAGGCGGCGGCGACGGCGAGGTCGAGAGCAGCGGCGGTGAGGTTGACGGCGGCCTCGGGCAGTGGCGGTGAGGGTAGGCTCGGGCTCGGGCGGCGGCGACAGAGGAATAGGCGAACAATGGGGGGGAGGAGGACTTAGCGAAATTTTTGAGCGGGCGGGCGGTTAAGTCGAACTAGCAGTAGCGCACTTCAGGAAATGCGCTATAGCTAAAGTAGCTATAGCACGTTTTCACGAAAAACGCTACTGCTAAGTCTAAGCACGCGTCAAAAATATACGTTGGCCATCATTGATCTTTTTGTGTAGAATCTAAATAGTCAACATATTTAAGGTGGTAAACACCTTGTTCGCTTAGCAGTATGGGACTAAACTTAATTAGGTGCAACACTTAGCAGCAGCGAGTTTTGCAGAAACACGCTGCTACTAAGTACTTTAGCAGCAGCGCGTCCAGGGAAGGGCGCTACTACTATATCTAGCCTGGGGGCAAATCTGTGGCAATTATAGTAATAGCGCTTGTTTCACCTAGAGCGCTACTGCTATCTAGTTATTAGTAGCGTGGTTCCTTTAAGCTCGCTACTACTAGTTAGCAGTAGCACCTGTTTTTAAACCGCGTTGCTGCTAAGATTCTGTGTATAACGTTTTCCCTAGTAGTGCTTCCTCTTTGGGGAAATATCGACGCAGCTTCAAGCGACATCAAATGTGCAAGGAAAAATATTTCTAAAGAATTAAACTGGAGCATCTTTCTTCTTCTGCAAGGTTAGATAGCGAAGAATAATCATTGCAAGATATCTAACCAACAGACATATAAAATCAAGGAATATATCTTGTTAAGAGATGCATGATTTTCAATCTTCCTTGAAATGCTTTTACTTGCTTGCACGAGATATTAATATCGAGGATAATCATTGCTAGGGAGTAAACTTTCGGTAACACCTGCAAACGTATAGATGAAAGCAAATAGCATTGCAACGGGGGTTATTAACATTACACGATGACCAAGTATATCAACACCACAGGCAGTACGTTAAGTTTCAGAAGCAAACAGTTTGACGGGACCAAATTGTTCGGAAGAAAAGCAAATGACGAATAAAAACACCCTGCAAATAGCCCGGCGATCTATCACCCGATGTACTACTCCCCTTTTTGTCAACAAGTGTCAAAAAGGAAAGAGAATGCATACGAGGAACTACTTGATACATCTCCAGCGTATCTATAATTTTTGATTGTTCCATGCTATTATATTATCTGTTTTGGATGTTTAATGGGCTTTAATATGCTCTTTTATATTATTTTTGGGACTAACCTATTAATCGGAGGCCCAGTGCCAATTTCTATGTTTTTGCCTATTTTAGTGTTTCGCAGAAAAGGAATACCAAACGGAATCCAAACGGAATGAAACCTTTGCGATGATCTTTCTTGGACCGAAAGCAAACCAGGAGACTTGGAGTGGAAGTCTGGAACTCCGTGAGGTGGCCACGAGGCAGGAGGGCATGCCCCCACCCTCATGGGCCCCTCGTAGCTCCACCGACGTACTTCTTTCGCCTATATATACTCTTATAGCCTAGAAAGATCAGGGGGAGCCACGAAACCACTTTTCCACCTCCGCAACCTTCTGTACCCATGAGATCCCATCTGGGGACCTTTTTCGGTGATCTGCTGGAGGGGGAATCGATCACGGAGGGCTTCTACATCAACACCATAGCCTCTCCGATGAAGCGTGAGTAGTTTACCACAGACCTTTGGGTCCATAGTTATTAGCTAGATGGCTTCTTCTCTCTCTTTGATCTTCAATACAAAGTTCTCCTCGATGTTCTTGGAGACCTATTCGATGTAATACTCTTTTGCAGTGTGTTTGCCGAGATCCGATGAATTGTGGGTTTATGAACTTGATTATCTATGAATATTATTTGGTTCTTCTCTGAATTCTTATATGCATTATTTGATATCTTTGCAAGTCTCTTTGAATTATCGGTTTAGTTTGGCCTACTAGATTGATCTTTCTTGCAATGGGAGAAGTGCTTAGCTTTGGGTTCAATCTTGCGGTGTCCTTTCCCAATGACAGTAGGGGCAGCAAGGCACGTATTGTATTGTTGCCATCGAGGATAAAAAGACGGGGTTTATGTCATATTGCTTGAGTTTATCCCTCTACTCATGTCATCTTGCTTAATGCGTTACTCTGTTCTTATGAACTTAATACTCTAGATGCATGCTGGATAGCGATTGATGTGTGGAGTAATAGTAGTAGATACAGAATCGTTTCGATCTACTTGACACGGACGTGATGCCTATATTCATGATCATTGCCTTAGATATCTTCATAACTATGCACTTTTCTATCGATTGCTCAGCAGTAATTTGTTCACCCACCGTAATACATGCTATCATGAGAGAAGCCACTAGTGAAACCTATGGCCCCCGGGTCTCTTTCTTATTATATTGCATCTCTTTTATTATCGCATCTCATCTACTATTTTGCAATCTTTACTTTCCAATCTATACAACAAAATACCAAAAATATGTATCTTACTATCTCTATCAGATCTCACTTCGCAAGTGACTGTGAAGGGATTGACAACCCCTTTATCGCGTTGGTCGCGAGGTTCTTGATTGTTCATGCAGGTACTATGTGACTTGAGGGTTGTCTCCTACTAGATTGATACCTTGGTTCTCAAAAACTGAGGGAAATACTTACGCTACTTTGCTGCATCACCCTTTCCTCTTCAAGGGAAAACCAACGCATGCTCAAGAGGTAACACTACTCGTTCGAAGAACCCTCAGAACCAGAACTCGAATTGTTCGGAGATGTAGAGTGAGAAATGGCCGAGGCCAGAGCAGGAGTTGGAGATGCAACACGAGCTTCGGGATTCACTTCGGGAGTAGCAGCATGAGGTGCTTCTGGCTTGTATATGAATGTTACAACAGTTTCTTCAAGAACACCATCAGGTTCGACAAACAACAGATCAGTTGAGGCAGACCGCTGAGGGAGCACTGCTGTTTGCCTTTGAATCCAAGGTACTTCAAACTACTCCAGATAATCATATTCCTTCTCGATGCCCTTGATACGTCTCCAACGTATCTATAATTTTTTATTGTTCCATGCTATTATATTATCAACCTTGGATGTTTTATATGCATTTATATGCTATTTTATATGATTTTTAGGACTAACCTATTAACCCAGAGCCCAGTGCCAGTTTCTATTTTTTCCTTGTTCTAGAGTATCGCAGAAAAGGAAAATCAAACGGAGTCCAATTGACCTGAAACTTCACGGAACTTATTTTTGGAAGGAAAGCAACCCGGGAGACTTGGAGTCCACATCAAGGAAGCTTCGAGGAAGCCACGAGGTAGGGGGCATGCCCTCCACCCTCGTGGGCCCCTCGTGGCTCCCCTGACGTACCTCTTCCTCCTATGTATACCCATATACCCTAAAACGATCGGGGAGCACAATAGAACGGGAGTTCTGCCGCCAGAAGCCTCCGTAGCCACCGAAAACCAATCTAGACCCGTTCCGGCACCCTGCCGGAGGGGGCAATCCTTCTCCGGTGGCCATCTTCATCATCCCGGTGCTCTCCATGACGAGGATGGAGTAGTTCTCCCTCGGGGCTGAGGGCATGTACCAGTAGCTATGTGTTTGATCTCTCTCTCGTGTTCTTGATTTGGCACGATCTTGATGTATCGCGAGCTCTGCTATTATAGTTGGATCTTATGATGTTTTCTCCCCCATCTACTCTCTTGTAATGGATTGAGTTTCCCCTTTGAAGTTATCTTATCGGATTGAGTCTTTAAAGATTTGAGAACACTTGATGTATGTCTTGCCGTGCGTATCTGTGGTGACAATGGGATGTCACGTGATTCACTTGATGTATGTTTTGGTGATCAACTTGCGGGTTCCGCCCATGAACCTATGCATAGGGGTTGGCACACGTTTTCGTCGTGATTCTCCCGTAGAATCTTTGGGGCACTCTTTGAGGTTCTATGTGTTGGTTGAATAGATGAATCTGAGATTGTGTGATGCATATCATTTAATCATACCCACGGATACTTGAGGTGACATCACTACAAAAAAATACACTTCCGTGATGATACGTGTTTGTCATAGTAGGTCGCGTTTTTTGTCATGCATGTACATCCATGACGATTTTATGACAGAATCAAGATAGTCATACCTGTGTTGTCGTAGAAGTGTTCCATGACATTACCAAAATTATCATCACGGAAGTGTCCACTCCAATGACGATAAATCGCGCGTCACAGAAGTGCTTTCGTCAAGGGTGACCGACACGTGGCATCCACTGTAACAGAACGTCGTTAAGCTATCGAGACGGGTTTTGGATCCGATAACCCATTAACAGCCCCGACCAATGGGGATTTTCCACGTGTAAAATCATCATTGGCTGGAGGAGACACGTGTCAGGTCCGCGTTGGCACATGTGTCACTCATCCAATGGGCGAGACGCGCCTATGATATGTTGACACGTGGACCGGCCCATCAAGTTTAAATGGGCTGGCCCAACTGAAGGCCCACAAGATTTTGCGGACCATAATGGGCCGGCCTAGCTAAAGGCCCACGAGATTTTGCGGACCATAATGGGCTGGCCCAGCTAAAGGCCCACAAGATTTTGCAGGCCATAATGGGCCGGCCCAGGTAAAGGCCCACAAGATTTTTGTGTGCCATAATGGGCCGGCCCAGGTAAAGGCCCACAAGATTCTTGCTGATCATAATGGGTCGGCCCAGCTAAAGGCCCACGAGATTTTGCCGACATTAATGGGCCGGCCCAGCTGTAGGCCCACAAGATTTTGAGGACCCTAGTAGGACGGCCCATTAACGGGCTGCCATGTTTTGGGCCAAATGCCGGCCCATATTTGATCCGGTCCATTAATGGCCGTCCACGCTTCGGGCCTAATAGTGGCCCATATGAGATCCGACCCGTTAAAAGCCTACCACGTTCCGGGCCAAATTACGGCCCAGATCAGGTCCGGCCCTTTAAGAGGCTTTGGGCTCAATTATGGCCCATATCAGATTCGGCCCGTCAACTGGACACTATGCTTTTGGGCCCACTTGCTAAAGGCCCACTTAGTAATTCGGCCTGATATTAGTTTTTGGCCTGTTAAGGGCCCGTTTAACATTTTGGCCCTATATTAATTTCGGCCTGTTAAAAGCCCGTCATATAGTTGGGCCTAACTACGGCACGGATTGCATCCAGCCTGCTCGCAGCCGATATCTGATTGGGCCAAACAAGGACCGAGACAATTTTGGCCCATTTAAAAGCCCGTGATTTGATTCGTAGAATCATGGGCCGGGGTTCATTTCGGGCTCCTGCCGGCCCGTGAGCTGTTCGACATGTTTCAGGCCCAACCTACATCGTGATTGCATGACGGCCCGATTATGTACCGTAATTTTACAGTTTGGCTGGTTTACTGCGAAGATAGGATATATATACAGTAAAATAACTGCAACATCATGAATAAGAAAAAACCTAGACTATACAATAAAGAAATTACGGCATATTACATCCACTGGGCATCAAAGTTCTCCACTATGATAATAAAGCACAAGCAGACAGCAGATTACATACACTGGGCATCAAAGATCGCCACCAGTGCAAATGAACACGCCGACAAAATAATATACAAAACCGACAGCACTTCAATAGAGTTCAAGAAATGTTAGCCCTGCTGGGGAGCTGCAGCGCAAGCAGCTGAGCAAGATGACGAGACTGCGCTTGTTCAACACTTATATCTTCCTCACTCTGAAAGATAAACAAGCAGACAGATGACAGGTTTTGCACATAAAAGTATCAGTGCTGACAATTCATCACATTTCTTACTGACGAATAAAGTGACACGGTTTAAAATTTCATTAACACAATATTGTATTGTTCAGGTCAAGACATGGCAGGAAATGACATTGTGAAGGAGTTGGCAGCTTCACGACACCACTGGATTACAGATCAAGAACTCATAAGTATCAATGGTTAGTGTGATGTCAATTTATACCATTTCAGATTGGCAAATAAAGAGACGGTTTAAATAATAGTAGAATGATATGACATTGTTCATAGTTAAGACATTGCAGAATATGACATTGTGTTGTAGTGGGTAGGTTCACCACACCACTGGATTACGGATGAAGAACAGAAGCATACATGTAGTGCAAAAGAAGATCACTTGCTCTGTATTGTTTAATTTACATGGTATGGAGAAGGAACTTGGTTGTACAACTGAAAACTTATATTGAGAAAGGACAAACTTTTGTTTATGAACTACATAATAAACTTTAAACAAGCAATTTGATGCAAACACCAAAAATAAACAGCTGTTGCAGTCATGCCTAACCAAATATATACAACAAAGTTTGAAGGCTTGAGATGGACAAACTTACATTATTGGTGAAGACAGGCTCTATAAAGGCCTTGTCCATGCTGATGGGGAGGCAATTCAAGAAGTTTACCATAGAACCTTCTTCAAAAGCATTGCCTTTATTCTACATTTTGTTAAGAGTAAATATAGATGTGATAATATATGAAAAAATGGAGAATATTTAAGATAAGATGAAGAGTAATGCTACATAACCAAGTAGCTATAAATGTAAGTGCAGCGATACAGGCAAAAGGTACAGCCAAGAGCAATGCACAGCTAAACTTCTTCAGTACCAACCTTATGGTAAGAGTAAATATAGATCTGATGTGTAGAAAATGGAGGGCAAAGGGAAATAAGCTGCAGAGTGATGGTACATGAACAACTACTTGTCATTATAAGTACACTGATAAAGGACAACATGTACTTACAAGAACAATGCAGAGCTAAAAAAACATTGGCATTGGATATATTCTACACTATGTAACCATTCATACAGATCAGATAATTTGGAGTGAACAATTGATAACCGAGCTATCATGCATACTGCTGTCACATAATGAACCAGGTATGTATGCAAGTACAGTGATACAAGACAACAGGTACTAACAAGAGCAAAGCAGTGGGCAGCATATTTGCGATATCCTGTCGTTCTTGTCAAACTGGAATTCTTCTTCGAGCAAATTTCCTGCAAAAAAGATCCATAAGGCACATGCGGAAAAGTAGAAGTTCAAATTGTCATGTGATTTCATAGACAGTACCTCATCCTGGGAACGAGACCAGTGCATAACAAGGTTTTCCATTCAATGTCTTGTAAATTTAGCACAGGAGACTTCACCGGAAATTCGTTTATAGACTTGCCATCAAAGTGTGATTTTCTCAGGTAACACCAATACTGCTGCAATGCTTCCTTGAAAAGCACAAGCAAGCTTTGCTCGTTGTGACTATCCAGATTGACCCTCACCTAGTTACAACAATGTAATGCAAATCATTGGTGTGTTCAATCAGCAGAAAACAGGAAAATAATAACCATGAATAATAGCACTTACACGTAAGTTGGACAGGAAGATGTGAAAATGGTGTTTGTCTTCACAATAATCTTCCCATGATGGGAATATATGCATGTAGTCCCTAACAACATTGAAAGCATTGTCTTTTAAAGTGGGAATAAATGGAATGGGGTTCCAATCTGCAGGAATTGGCCGTCTCTGTAGTTGGGATAGGTCTTGAGTCGGTGGACTTGCCGTACTTTTTGCTCGAGTAAGATTTTTTGTGGTACAGCTGGTACTATGACAAATGAAATCGGTATACCTTTTGCTGGAGTGCAGGTCCTGTGTGGTGGGGCTAGTGGTGTGGCCAGTGAAGTATGGGTACAATCTGCTGGAGTCGGTCCTACGTTTTGTGTCACTGGTTGTATAACCAATATAAGTGGGGTGCTGTCTGATTTCTCTGGCACCACCACGTTTTTCAAGGACTTTGCTGGTGCTCCTTCAGGTTCGGCAATCACCCTCTTCCTTTATGATGTCTGATGCACAAGAACAGCATTTGAGTGGAAAAACATGGTATGATGATAGATGGAATATGTATTGATAATGGATGGGCATGGCATCTCGACATATATGATGAGTAAACTAAGCAGATGGCGGTGCAACAAAGTAGAAGAAATGCAAGACAACATATGCAAGATACCCGCAATCAATAAAACATTGCCAAATTAGAATAGGCACCTTGATGGGTGAACAGGACATGCCATCTACCTTCAACTCCTAGAGGTTAGAATAGTCATTAGGATCATATTCTGAACAAGAATCAACAGGTGGGGAGCGTATGAGTTTCATTGCATCCAGAATGGCACTCAATTCCTTGGTGCCAATTTTGTAAGTCATTGTAGTGTTTAGCTTCAAGAGTGGACTGCTGCTAGTGCGTCACAAAGCAGCTACACAGATCATAGTGTAGATATAATGGGAAAACCTTAAGCATCAGAGTAAAATCAGCAAAGTGGAACTTGCTGGTGAAGGAAATATGCCCTAGAGGCAATAATAAAGTTATTATTTATTTCCTTATATCATGATAAAAGTTTATTATTCATGCTAGAATTGTATTAACCAGAAACATAATACATGTGTGAATACATGGACAAAGAGTTGTTATTTGATTAACGGGATCACATCATTAGATGAATGATCTGATTGATATGACCCATTCCATTAGCTTAGCACCCGATCGTTTAGTATGTTGCTATTGCTTTCTTCATGACTTATACATGTTCCTATGACTATGAGATTATGCAACTCCCGTTTGCCGGAGGAACACTTTGTGTGCTACCAAACGTCACAGCGTAAATGGGTGATTATAAAGGTGCTCTACAGGTGTCTCCAAAGGTACATGTTGGGTTGGCGTATTTCGAGATTAGGATTTGTCACTCCGATTGTCGGAGAGGCATCTCTGGGCCCTCTCGGTAATGCACATCACATAAGCCTTGCAAGCATTACAACTAATGAGTTAGTTGCGAGATGATGCATTACAGAACGAGTAAAGAGACTTGCCGGTAACGAGATTGAACTAGGTATTGGATACCGGCGATCAAATCTCGGGCAAGTAACATACCGATGACAAAGGGAACAACGTATGTTGTTATGCGGTCTGACCGATAAAGATCTTTGTAGAATATGTAGGAGCCAATATGGGCATCCAGGTCCCGCTATTGGTTATTGACCAGAGAGGTGTCTAGGTCATGTCTACATAGTTCTCGAACCCGTAGGGTCCGCACGCTTAACGTTCATTGACGATATAGTACTATGTGAGTTATGTATGTTGGTGACCGAATGTTGTTCGGAGTCTGGGATGAGATCACGGACATGACGAGGAACTCCGGAATAGTCCGGAGATAAAGTTTGATATATGTGATAATAGTGTTTGGTCACCGGAAGGGTTCCGGAAATCACCGGAAGGGGTTCCGGATGTTTCCTGAAATGTTTGGGTACGAGAACACTTTATTTGGGCCAAAGGGGAAAGCCCACAAGGTTTTTGGAAAGCGCAAAAGGAAGTTTTGCGGAGTCCAGGGGCCAGACGCCAGGGTCCCTGGCGTCTGGCCCTGGAGTCCGAGAAGGACTCTTGCCTTTCGGGTGAAACCGACTTTGTGGAGGCTTTTACTCCAAGTTTCGACCCCAGGGCTCAACATATAAATAGAGGGGCAGGGCTAGCACCAAAGACACATCAAGAAACACCAAGTTGTGTGCCGGCAACCCTGTCTCCTCTAGTTTATCCTCTGTCATAGTTTTCGTAGTGCTTAGGCGAAGCCCTGCGGAAATTGTTCTTCACCAACACCGTCACCACGCCGTCGTGCTGCCGGAACTCATCTACTACTTCGCCCCTCTTGCTGGATCGAGAAGGCGAGGACGTCACTGAGCCGAACGTGTGCAGAACTCAGAGGTGTCGTGCTTTCGGTACTTGGATCGGTCGGACGTGAAGACGTACGACTACATCAACCGCGTTGATAAAACGCTTCTACGAACGGTCTACGAGGGTACGTAGACAACACTCTCCCCTCTCGTTGCTATGCATCACCATGATCTTGCGTGTGCGTAGGAAATTTTTTGAAATTACTATGTTCCCCAACAGTGGCATCAGAGCCTAGGTTTTATGTGTTGATGTTATATGCACGAGTAGAACACAAGTGAGTTGTGGGTGATATAAGTCATACTGCCTACCAGCATGTCATACTTTGGTTCGGCGGTATTGTTGGATGAAGCGGCCCGGACCGACATTACACGTACGCTTACGCGAGACCGGTTCTCCCGACGTGCTTTGCACACAGGTGGCTTGCGGGTGACTGTTTCTCCAACTTTAGTTGAACCAAGTGTGGCTACGCCCAGTCCTTGCAAAGGTTAAAACGGAGTCAAATTGACAAACTATCGTTGTGGTTTTGATGCGTAGGTGAGATTGGTTCTTGCTTAAGCCCGTAGCAGCCACGTAAAACTTGCAACAACAAAGTAGAGGACGTCTAACTTGTTTTTGCAGGGCATGTTGTGATGTGATATGGCCAAGGCATGATGCTAAATTTTATTGTATGAGATGATCATGTTTTGTAACCGAATTATCATGACGGTGCTTCGGAGATGGAGATCACAAGCACAAGATGATGATGGCCATATCATATCACTTATATTGATTGCATGTGATGTTTATCTTTTTATGCATCTTATCTTGCTTTGATTGACGGTAGCATTATAAGATGATCTCTCACTAAATTATCAAGAAGTGTTCTCCCTGAGTATGCACCGTTGCCAAAGTTCGTCGTGCCCAGACACCATGTGATGATCGGGTGTGATAAGCTCTACGTCCATCTACAACGGGTGCAAGCCAGTTTTTGCACACGCTGAATACTCAGGTTAAACTTGACGAGCCTAGCATATGCAGATATGGCCTCGGAACACGGAGACCGAAAGGTCGAGCGTGAATCATATAGTAGATATGATCAACATAATGATGTTTACCATTGAAAACTACTCCATCTCACGTGATGATCGGTTATGGTTTAGTTGATTTGGATCACGTGATCACTTAGAGGATTAGAGGGATGTCTATCTAAGTGGGAGTTCTTAAGTAATTTGATTAATTGAACTTAAATTTATCATGAACTTAGTCCAGGTAGTATTTTGCAAGTTATGTTGTAGATCAATAGCTCGCGTTGTTGCTTCCCTGTGTTTATTTTGATATGTTCCTAGAGAAAATTGTGTTGAAAGATGTTAATAGCAATGATGCGGATTGGATCCATGATCTGAGGTTTATCCTCATTGCTGCACAGAAGAATTATGTCCTTGATGCACCGCTAGGTGACAGACCTATTGCAGGAGCAGACGCAGACGTTATGAACATTTGGCTAGCTCAATATGATGACTACTTGATAGTTTAGTGCACCATGCTTAATGGCTTAGAATCGGGACTTCAAAGACGTTTTGAACGTCATGGACCATATGAGATGTTCCAGGAGTTGAAGTTAATATTTCAAGCAAATACCCGAGTTGAGAGATATGAAGTCTCCAACAAGTTCTATAGCTAAAAGATGGAGGAGAATCGCTCAACTAGTGAGCATGTGCTCAGATTGTCTGGGTACTACAATCGCTTGAATCAAGTGGGAGTTAATCTTCCAGATAAGATAGTGATTGACAAAATTCTCTAGTCACCATCACCAAGTTAGTAGAACTTCGTGATGAACTATAATATGCAAGGGATAACGGAAACAACTCCCAAGCTCTTCGTGATGCTGAAATCAACAAAGGTAGAAATCAAGAAAAACATCAAGTGTTGGTGGTTGACAAGACCACTAGTTTCAAGAAAAAGGCAAAGGGAAGAAGGGGAACTTCAAGAAGAACGGCAAGCAAGTTGCTGCTCAAGTGAAGAAGCCCAAGTCTGATCCTAAGCCTGAGACTAAGTGCTTCTACTGCAAAGGGACTAGTCACTGGAAGCAGAACTACCCCAAGTGATTGGCGGATAAGAAGGATGGCAAAGTGAACATAAGTATATTTGATATACATGTTATTGATGTGTACTTTACTAGTGTTTATAGCAACCCCTCAGTATTTGATGCTAGTTCAGTTGCTAAGAGTAGTAACTCGAAACGGGAGTTGCAGAATGAACAGAGACTAGTTAAGGGTGAAGTGACGATGTGTGTTGGAAGTGGTTCCAAGATTGATATGATCATCATCGCACACTCCCTATACTTTCGGGATTAGTGTTGAACCTAAATAAGTGTTATTTGGTGTTTGCGTTGAGCATGAATATGATTTGATCATGTTTATTGTAATACGGTTATTCATTTAAGTAAAAGAATAAATTGTTGTTCTGTTTACAAGAATAAAACCTTATATGGTTACACACCCAATGAAAATAGTTCATTGGATCTTGATCTTAGTGATACACATATTCATAATATTGAAACCAAAAGATGCGAAGTTAATAATGATAGTGCAACTTATTTTGTGGCACTGCCGTTTAGGTCATATTGGTGTAAAGCGCATGAAGAAACTCCATGCTGATGGGATTTTGGAATCACTTGATTATGAATCACTTGATGCTTGCGAACCATGCCTTATGGGCAAGATGACTAAAACGCCATTCTCCGGAACAATGAAGCAAGCAACAGATTTGTTGGAAATCATACATACTGATGTATGTGGTCCGATGAATATTAAGGCTTACAGCAGGTATCATTATTTTCTGACCTTCACAAGATGATTTGAGCAGATATGGGGATATCTACTTGATGAAACATAAGTCTGAAACATTTGAACAGTTCAAAGAATTTTAGAGTGAAGTGGAAAATCATCGTGACAAGAAAAAAAAAAGTTTCTACGATATGATCGCAGAGGTAAAATATTTGAGTTACGAGTTTGGTCTTCAGTTAAAACAATGTGAAATAGTTTCACTACTCACGCCACCTGAAACACCACAGCATAATGGTGTGTGCGAACGTCATAACCGTACTCTATTGGATATAGTGCAATCTATGATGTATCTTACTGATCTACCACTATCGTTTTGGGGTTATGCATTAGAGACAGCTGCATTCACGTTAAATAGGGCACCATCAAAATCCGTTGAGACGACGCCTTATGAACTGTGGTTTGGCAAGAAACCAAAGTTGTCGTTTCTTAAAGTTTGGGGTTGTGATGCTTATGTGAAAAAGTTTCATCCTAATAAGCTCAAACCCAAATCGGAAAAGTGCGCCTTCATAGGATACCCTAAAGAAAATGTTGGGTACACCTTCTATCACAGATCCGAAGGCAAGATATTCGTTGCTGAGAATGGATCCTTTCTAGAGAAGGAGTTTCTCTCGAAAGAAGTGAGTGGGAGGAAAGTAGAAAACTTGATAAGGTAATTGTACCTTCTCCCTTATTGGAAAGTAGTTCATCACAAAAATCTGTTCTTGTGACTACTACACCAATTAGTGAGGAAGCTAATGATGATGATCATGTAACTTCAGATCAAGTTACTACCGAATCTCGTAGGTAAACCAGAGTGAGATCCGCACCAGAGTGGTACGGTAATCCTGTTCTGGAGGTCATATTACTTGACCATGACGAACCTACGAACTATGAGGAAGCGATGATGAGCCCAGATTCCGCGAAATGGTTTGAGGCCATGAAATCTGAGATATGATCCATGTATGAGAACAAAGTTTGGACTTTGGTTGACTTGCCCGATGATCGACAAGCAATTGAGGATAAATGGATCTTCAAGAGGAAGACGAACGCTGATAGTAGTGTTACTATCTACAAAGCTAGAATTGTCGCAAAAGTTTTCGACAAGTTCAAGGTGTTGACTACGATGAGAGCTTCTCACTCGTATCTATGCTTGAGTCTGTCCGAATCATGTTAGTAATTGCCGCATTTTATGAAATCTGGCAAATGGATAAAAAAACTGCATTCCTTAATGGATTTATTAAAGAAGAGTTGTATATGATGCAACCAGAAGGTTTTGTCAATCCGAAAGATGCTAACAAAATGTGCAAGCTCCAGCGATCCATCTGTGAACTGGTGCAAGCATCTCGGAGTTGGAATATACGCTTTGATGAGTTGATCAAAGCATATAGTTTTATACAGACTTGCGGTGAAGCCTGTATTTACAAGAAAGTGAGTGGGAGCACTACATCATTTCTGATAAGTATATGTGAATGACATATTGTTGATCGGAAATAATGTAGAATTATTCTGTAAAGCATAAAGGAGTGTTTGAAAGGAGTTTTTCAAAGAAAGACCTCGGTGAAGCTGCTTACATATTAAGCATCAAGATCTATAGAGATAGATCAAGACGCTTGATAAGTTTTTCAATGAGTACATACCTTGACAATATTTTGAAGTAAGTTCAAAACGGAACAGTCGAAGAAAGAGTTCTTGGCTGTGTTACAAGGTGTGAAATTGAGTAAGACTCAAATCCCGACCACGACAGAAGATAGAAAGAGAATGAAAGTCATTCCCTATGCCTTGGCCATAGGTTCTATAAAGTATGTCATGCTGTATACCAGATCTATTCTATACCCTGCACTGATTTGGCAAGGGAGTACAATAGTGATCTAGGAGTAGATCACTGGACAGCGGTCAGAATTATCCTTAGTGAAATAAGGATATGTTTCTCGATTATGGACGTGACAAAAAGGTTCGTCATAAAGGGTTATGCCGATGCAAGTTTTGACACTAATCTAGATGACTCTAAGTCTCGGTCTAGATACATATTGAAAGTGGGAGCAATTAGCTAGAGTAGCTCCATGCAGAGCATTGTTGACATAGAAATTTGCAAAATACATGTGGATCTGAATGTGGCAGACCCGTTGACTAAAATTCTCTCACAAGCAAAACATGATCACACCTTAGTACTCTTTGGGTGTTAATCACATAGCGATGTGAACTAGATTACTGAATCTAGTAAACCCTTTGGGTGTTGGTCACATGGCGATGTGAACTATGGGTGTTAATCACATGATGATGTGAACTATCGATGTTAATCACATGGTGATGTGATCTAGATTATTGACTCTAGTGCAAGTGGGAGACTGAAGGAAATATGCCCTAGAGGCAATAATAAAGTTATTATTTATTTCCTTATATCATGATAAATGTTTATTATTCATGCTAGAATTGTATTAACCGGAAACATAATACATGTGTGAATACATAGACAAACAGAGTGTCACTAGTATGCCTCTACTTGACTAGCTCATTAATCAAAGATGGTTATGTTTCCTAACCATGGACAAAGAGTTGTTATTTGATTAACGGGATCACATCATTAGATGAATGATCTGATTGATATGACCCATTCCATTAGCTTAGCACCCGATCGTTTAGTATGTTGCTATTGCTTTCTTCATGACTTATACATGTTCCTATGACTATGAGATTATGCAACTCCCGTTTGCCGGAGGAACACTTTGTGTGCTACCAAACGTCACAACGTAAATGGGTGATTATAAAGGTGCTCTACAGGTGTCTCCAAAGGTACATGTTGGGTTGGCGTATTTCGAGGTTAGGATTTGTCACTCCGATTGTCGGAGAGGCATCTCTGGGCCCTCTCGGTAATGCACATCACATAAGCCTTGCAAGCATTACAACTAATGAGTTAGTTGCGAGATGATGCATTACAGAACGAGTAAAGAGACTTGCCGGTAACGAGATTGAACTAGGTATTGGATACCGGCGATCGAATCTCGGGCAAGTAACATACCGATGACAAAGGGAACAACGTATGTTGTTATGCGGTCTGACCGATAAAGATCTTCGTAGAATATGTAGGAGCCAATATGGGCATCCAGGTCCCACTATTGGTTATTGACCAGAGAGGTGTCTAGGTCATGTCTACATAGTTCTCGAACCCGTAGGGTCCGCACGCTTAACGTTCATTGACGATATAGTACTATGTGAGTTATGTATGTTGGTGACCGAATGTTGTTCGGAGTCTGGGATGAGATCACGGACATGACGAGGAACTCCGGAATAGTCCGGAGATAAAGTTTGATATATGTGATAATAGTGTTTGGTCACCGGAAGGGTTCCGGAAATCACCGGAAGGGGTTCCGGATGTTTCCTGAAATGTTTGGGTACGAGAACACTTTATTTGGGCCAAAGGGGAAAGCCCACAAGGTTTTTGGAAAGCGCAAAAGGAAGTTTTGCGGAGTCCAGGGGCCAGACACCAGGGTCCCTGGCGTCTGGCCCTGGAGTCCGAGAAGGACTCTTGCCTTTCGGGTGAAACCGACTTTGTGGAGGCTTTTACTCCAAGTTTCGACCCCAGGGCTCAACATATAAATAGAGGGGCAGGGCTAGCACCAAAGACACATCAAGAAACACCAAGTTGTGTGCCGGCAACCCTGTCTCCTCTAGTTTATCCTCTGTCATAGTTTTCGTAGTGCTTAGGCGAAGCCCTGCGGAAATTGTTCTTCACCAACACCGTCACCACGCCGTCGTGCTGCCGGAACTCATCTACTACTTCGCCCCTCTTGCTGGATCGAGAAGGCAAGGACATCACCGAGCCGAACGTGTGCAGAACTCGGAGGTGCCGTGCTTTCGGTACTTGGATCGGTCGGACATGAAGACGTACGACTACATCAACCGCGTTGATATAATGCTTCCGCGAACGGTCTACGAGGGTACGTAGACAACACTCTCCCCTCTTGTTGCTATGCATCACCATGATCTTGCGTGTGCGTAGGAATTTTTTTGAAATTACTACGTTCCCCAACAGCTGGAATATATGTGCTAGTATTGCCGGTACGGCTAGAAAGGCTTCGGATACCAGCTCTCTTCAAGTGAAGGTGCGGTACTGTTAATATCAGTGTAACTCTCAAAGGCGACATAGCTCCACGCATTTCCTTGCTATTCTTATAGGGTTCAAGTGGGCAGGCCACTACAAATCATATTCCTATGTTTACAAGATCCTACGAATCAAAGAGGCTCAAAGTGTCCATCACAACCGACCGTATAGATCTCTACACTGCAAATGTCCCTGCTCATCTTCAGTACAAGAAACATACTGTACTACTATCATACTCCCTCCGTTCCAAAATATAAGTCTTGGTAGAGATTTCCACTATGGATCACATACAGATGTATCCAGATACATTTTAGAATGTAGATTCACTCATTTTTCTCCATATGTAGTCCATGGTGGAATCTATACAAAGACTTGTATTTAGGAACGGAAAGAGTACATATTAAAGAAGAACGGAAGAGGAACATGGTAAAGAAGAGCAAGCGGATTTTGGATAATAAAATGTTGGTTGCGCAGTGACCACACGTGATGAACCAGAGCGCATTAAGAATGCAACGCCCAGCTGTCTCTCGACCATTTCAGGCGGTTGGATGAAGATCCCATGTCTCCTAACCCTTCTTCTTCCTCGTCTCTGATTCTTCCCATACAGAACACCGCACGGGCCACCGGCCGGACCACCGGCCCCCACCGCCTGTGTTCCTTCGCCACCCCCACCCCCGCCCCACCCCCCACCCGCGTTGAGTTTTCTTCGTTCAGTAAGGCCCCACAACCACCCGAGCCCCTTCGATCGCACCGGTGAACTCCGGCGAGCTCTGAAAAACCGACTAACCCAATTTTGAAATTTAGTCTACTGTGATTTAACTAGTGTGGAATATAAAAGGGGAAAACCATAAGCATTGGGAGTATAGTGTTGAGCGTGCCATGGCGGATCTGAATGTGCAAACCGGACAAAGGCAACTTCGGAACCAAGACAAGAAATCAGAGTAAAGCAGTGGCGATCTATTTTCTTGCTGCGATAAATAAGTTGAGCAGATACGAAAGAGTGCCGCCTCTGGTGCGGCGCCGTGTACGCATCTGCTGAGAATTTGACGGTGTTGCGGTAGCGATGGCTGTCGGTGGCGTGGAAGCAGATATAGGAGGTAGACGGTGGCGGCGGGGCACGGTGGATGAGACGGTCGTAGGAGCGGCGCCGACAAGGTGGACGATGGCGGGGATGAAGCGAGAGGACGGGATGCAAGGATCCTGGTCCGAAGCCGTGGATGAGAGAGGTCGATCTCTTGTAATGGACGGCGGCGTCAGGGTATCAGCTCCGGCATGGTGGAGGAGGACGGCGGTGGATGGGGTGGCGGACAGCGGCGGACGGAGGAGGGTGGGGTGGAGAGGGTGTTTTGGCGCCCACGGAGTACGAATGGGGAAAAGGGAGGTAGAGAGGAAGGGGGAACCATGTATTCAGGGTGTGTTTGTCTCAAATGCGAGGAAATTTACAAACTTAGCCCCCGTTTCAAATTTCTACTACATCACAACAACATTAGTCGGTTGGGGATAGGACGGTAATCTCGCATACACCGAATATTTGCCGACGAGAGTTTGTTTTTGGCGCCCACCGTGTATGAATATGAATCGGGGAGGGAGTCGATTTCGGCCGAGGACACACTGTGTTTTGGCACCCACCGTGTATGAATCCGGGTGAGAGGCGGTTACTGAAGGAAATATGCCCTAGAGGCAATAATAAAGTTATTATTTATTTCCTTATATCATGATAAATGTATATTATTCATGCTAGAATTGTATTAACCGGAAACATAATACATGTGTGAATACATAGACAAACAGAGTGTCACTAGTATGCCTCTACTTGACTAGCTCGTTAATCAAAGATGGTTATGTTTCCTAACCATGGACAAAGAGTTGTTATTTGATTAACGGGATCACATCATTAGGTGAATGATCTGATTGACATGACCCATTCCATTAGCTTAGCACCCGATCGTTTAGTATGTTGCTATTGCTTTCTTCATGACTTATACATGTTCCTATGACTATGAGATTATGCAACTCCCGTTTATCGGAGGAACACTTTGTGTGCTACCAAACGTCACAACGTAACTGGGTGATTATAAAGGAGCTCTACAGGTGTCTCCAAAGGTACATGTTGGGTTGGCGTATTTCGAGATTAGGATTTGTCACTCCGATTGTCGGAGAGGTATCTCTAGGCCCTCTCAGTAATGCACATCACATAAGCCTTGCAAGCATTGCAACTAATGAGTTAGTTGTGAGATGATGTATTACGGAACGAGTAAAGAGACTTGCCGGTAACGAGATTGAACTAGGTATTGAGATACCGACAATCGAATCTCGGGCAAGTAACATACCGATGACAAAGGGAACAACGTATGTTGTTATGCGGTCTGACCGATAAAAGATCTTCATAGAATATGTAGAAGCCAATATGATCATCCAGGTTCCGCTATTAGTTATTGACTAGAGACGTGTCTCGGTCATGTCTACATTGTTCTCGAACCCGTAGGGTCCGCACGCTTAAGGTTTTGATGACAGTTATTTTATGAGTTTATGCATTTTGATGTACCGAAGTTTGTTCGGAGTCCTGGTTGTGATCACGGACATGACGAGGAGTCTCGAAATGGTCGAGACATAAAGATTGATATATTGGAAGCCTATATTTGGATATCGGAAGTGTTCTGGGTGAAATCGGGATTTTACCGGAGTACCGGGAGGTTACCGGAACCCCTCGAGAGGTATATGGGCCTTAGTGGGCTTTAGTGGAAGAGAGGAGAGGTAGCCAGGGCTGGGCCGCGTGCCCCTCCCCCCCTAGTCCGAATAGGACAAGGGGAGGGGGCCGGCGCCCCCCTTCCTTCTCTCTCTCTCCTCTTTCCCCCCTCCCGAATCCTATTCCAACTAGGAAAGGGGGGAATCCTACTCCCGGAGGGAGTAGGACTCCTCCTGGCGCGCCCTCTCCT